>NC_037684.1:51467484-51525285 GCF_003255815.1 Theropithecus gelada | reverse complement strand
GGATCACAAGGTCAGGAGATCGAGACCATCCTGGCTAACATGGTGAAACCCCGTCTCTACTAAAAAATACAAAAAACTAGCCGGGCGAGGTGGCGGGCGCCTGTAGTCCCAGTTACTCGGGAGGCTGAGGCGGGAGAATGGCGTGAACCCGGGAGGCGGAGCTTGCTGTGAGCTGAGATCCGGCCACTGCACTCCAGCCTGGGTGACAGAGCGAGACTCCGTCTCAAAAAAAAAAAAAAAAAAAAAAAAAATTTATATTTTGTAACATAATTGATATAAAGACAAATATAACCCAGGCTCAGTTCTAGTTATTCATTCTTCTGAATTTTAAAAGGAAACTTGGCTGACCCCTAATGGTATCATGGGCCCTGGTGACTGATGAAGTTGGCCTTGTCTGCCGAACAGTGGAAGAGTTTTTAGTCTCGTTGAGCTTTGTACTGGACATTACTAATTTCTAATCCAAAACATCAAGTGAAGTGGCTTGTATAAATAACTGGTTTTCCTCTGGGAGGTTAAGGCAGGTGGATCACTTAAAAGTTAGGAGTTTGAGACCAGCCTGGCCAACATGGTGAAACCCTATCTCTGCTAAAAATGCAAAAAGTAGCTGGGTGTGATGGTGTGTGCCTGTAGTCCCAGCTACTCTTGAGGCTGAGGTGGGAGAATCGCTTGAGCCCCTTGAGAACTGGGAGGTGGAGATAGCAGCGAGCCGAGATGGCGCCACTGCACTCCAGCCTGGGCGACAGAGCAAGACTCTGTCTCAAAAAAAAAATAAATAACTGGTTTTCTGAACAAGGGCCTTTCCCATAGGTGCTAACTTCTCAAAGCCCGGCTGGGTGAACACTGAGCCTGCTTTGCAGGTAGCGAGTGGTCGCGACAGTGCCATTCCCTGGCCTCTGCATTCTGGCTTCTGGCCTCCCTGTGCCTGCTCACGCTCTGGCTTTCTCTTCCCAGGAACACCATGGAGGCGCTGCCCGCCTGCCTGCTCCGAGACGCGGCCCAGGAGGCCCTGGGCGTGGCTGTCATAGGCATCGACGAGGGGCAGTTTGTAAGTCGGCTTGTCCTGGTATCACTCTTCCTGACAGCTCCCGCTCTGTCCTCCGTTTTCCGCCGCTGACTTGGAGGTTATCTGATCTTTTAGTAAAACAACAAGGTTAAATAGCTACAACCAGTGTTGGAATACCCTCTGAAGGCCCCCTTCTAGTTTCCCTGTCATAGTCATGTAGGATTCATTTTACCTTTTTTTTTTTGAGATGGAGTTTCACTCTTGTTGCCCAGGCTGGAGGGCAATGGCGCCATCTCACTGCAAACTTCGCTTTCCGGGTTCAAGCAATTCTGTCTTGTCTCGGCCTCCCAAGTAGCTGTGATTACAGGCATGCGCCAGCACGCCCGGCTAATTTTATATTTTTAGTAGAGACGGGGTTTCTCCATGTTGGTCAAGCTGGTCTCAAACTCCCAACCTCAGGTGATCCACCCCGCCTCGGACTCCCAAAGCCCTGGGATTACAGGTGTGACTTACCGTACCTGGCCATTTTACCTTTATAAAAAATATATATCTATTTACTGGCAAGATGCAGTGACTCACACTTGTAATCTCAGCCTTTGGGAGACCAAGGTGGACAGATCGCTTGAGCTCAGGAGTTGGAGACTCACCTGGGCAACATAATAAAACTCCATCTCTACAAAAAAAAAAAAAAAAATCGCCAGTCATAGCGGTGCACACCTGTGGTCCCTGCTACTCAGAAGGGTGAGGCAGAAGGATGGAGCCTGGGAGGTCGAGGCTACAGTGAGTAGTGATAGCGCCACTGCACTCCAGCCTGGGCGACAAGGCCAGACCCTATCTCAAAAAAAAAAAAAAAAAAAAAAAGGAAGGTGGGGAGTAGTGTTTGGTTTGCCTCATGGTTCCTTCCGCTTGTTTCTTATACGTTTATTTTCTTGTTGTTGAAGTGCATTTTTTAGTAGTTTTTGCAGCCAGGATGTATAGATGGAAAGCTGCCAGGCTTTGTATGGAAATCTTTCTTTTGTCCTCTAGTTTAAGCTGGGCAGCAAGGGATAGGTTGATTTTGTGTAGGTTTTTTTTTTTTTTTTTTTTTTGAGACGGAGTCTTACTCTGTCACCCAGGCTGGAGTGCAATGGCACGATCTCAGCTCACTGCAACCTCTGCCTCCCGGATTCAAGCGATTCTCCCACCTCAGCCTCCCAAGTAGCTGGGATTACAGGCACCCACCATCGTGTGTGGCTAATTTTTGTAGAGATGATGGTTCACCATGTTGGCCAGGCTGGTCTTGAACTCCTGACCTCAGGTGATCCACCCGCCTTGGCTTCCCAAAGTGTTGTGATTACAGGCGTGAGCCACCACGCCCAGCCTTTTTTTTGAGATGGAGTGTCTTGCTCTGTTGCCCTGGTTGGAGTGTATTGACATGATCTTAGCTCACAGCAATGTCCGCCTTCTGGGTTCAAGCAATTATCCTGCCTCAGCCTCCTGAGTAGCTGGGATCACAGGTGCGCACCACCATGCCTAGCTCATTTTTGTATTTTAAGTAGAGATGGAGTTTCACCCTGTTGGCCAGGCTGGTCTGGAACTCCTGACCTCAGGTGATCCACCTGCCTCGGCCTCCCAAATTGCTGGGATTACGGGCGTGAGCCACCACGCCCAGCCTTGATCTTGTTGCTTTGAAGAGTGGCAGCGCTGGTCGTTGTGTTTTTGCTCAGGGGAAGGCTGCCATCTCTCTAATGTTACCTCTGGTCAGGTATTCTATCTGTTCTCTCTCAGCACAATGAGTCTAGGGTAAGCTTTGTTTTCGTTTATCCTGCTTTATAGTTGGTGTGCCTTTTCATTTCTGGGGAAGGAATGAAGCCATTATCACTTCAGGGCTTTCTCTCCTCATCCCTCTCTGAGGTGTTCTGGCTTCCATCTTCCAAAGTGTGTTTTGTTTCAATGACTATTTTTGTATCTGCTGCTCTAATTCATCATCCTCCATTTTGACAAGTTACTGTTGGGTTATTTTTAAATTTACGCTGTTCCTTCCGTTATGTTTCTGAAAATTTTTTCTTAGACTTTTCCAGATTTTTCTGTTTCCTCAGGAACACATTCTGCAGTTGAGTTTCTGGGTTATTTTCTGTTATCTTAGTTTTTCTTTCTCTGCTTTGGAGTTTTTTATTTTTGTTAGTTTATCACAAATGAATGAAACCGAAACTGTCTCCAAGGGGCTCAGCAGACTTGACCTCTTAGGTACTTTTAGGGTTGCCTCGAAGTACACAATGTGGTGGTTTGATATAAACATAACAGGAATTTATTTCTCACTCACGGACCCCTACGTGGTTCCAAGCCGGTTGACGGGGAGGCTGCCACGAGGCGGCTTAGGTCACCCTGGCTGGCTGTATACAGACACGGAAGGGGAGAGGCATGCCCCATGGTGTGAGGTTTTCATGGGCCAGGCCAGAAGCTGCAAATGTCACCTCTGCTGATCTTTCAAAGACTAGAACCTGGGCACAGGGCCACCTATACGTTTAGTAGTCCAGTTCTCTTTTTGTTTGTTTTTGAAACAGAGTCTCACTCTGTGGCCCAGGCTGGAGTGCAGCTTAGCTCACTGCAACCTCCATCTCCCAGGTTCCAGTGATTCTCCCGCCTCAGCCTCCCGAGTAGCTGGGATTACAGGCTCCTGCCACCATGCCCGGCTAATATTTTGTATTTTTAGTAGAGACGGGGTTTCGCCATGTTGACCAGGGTGGTCTCGAACTCCTGACCTCAGGTGATCCTTCTGCCTCAGCCTCCCCAAGTGCTGGGATTACAGGTATGAGCCACCGTGCCTGGCCACACTTAGTCTAGTTCTATACCCTGGACTGTACATTTAGTCTAGTTCTCTACCCTGGAGGAAGAATACATGAGTTTGTTGGTGAGTGCTTCGAGATCTCTAGCCACCTTGCCTCCCAACACAGAGCCAGGCTGCTCCGGCTGGAATACCCTGCCCGGACATCACAGGGCCTGTCCCCCCTGCAGGCCAGTCCTGCCTTCCTGGTTCTGTTCTTGCCCAACATTCTGTATGAGTCACAGCTACAAATTCCATTCCCATGGGGAGGCTGACGGGCCCTTCCCCTGAGCGGGGCATCTGCCCTGTGGAGTTCAGGGACTCACTCCAGGCTGCCAGTGTCCGCTCTGGGTTCCCGACCACCTGGCAGCTGGCATCTCCCTGCCTGGGTGTGCCCATTCCGTTTTTGACCTTCAGAGGTGCGCCTCTGAGCACCCCCCTGCCTCTGCGTACATGGCAACGTTGTTGCTGCCCCGTGGTTGAGGGACTCCAGGCGAGAAAGTGAGCCCAGGCGGGGAACAGGGCTGCAGCTGTTCTGTTTTGTTGTCAAACCATGGCCTCGGAATGCATCCACGGATTTTGCATCAGCTTTGGGGACATGGCCCTCTCAAAACAAGGAAGCTTCAGCTTTGGCAAGGCTCTCCCTCCTTCAGACCTGCCCCTGTCAGTTGTTCAGTAGCTCTGTTCTCCTGGCTCTGTGTAAACCTTGTTGACAGAGGCTGACCCAGACCTTCCAGGCACAAACCTTTCCCTTCTCCTTCCTCCTTCCTTCACATCCCAATGCCCCGAGTCAGGGGCCAGCGTGTTAAGTCCTGTCCCCTGTGCAGCCTGTGGGGGGGATTTCTCCGTCTACTTCCTCCCTGGCCAACAAGTAAAACTTGAGTGCGTTCAGTGAGTGTTTATTACACCCTATCCAGACATCAGCATTCTGCCCTGGCCTCTGTGTGCCCTTGTTCTCTTCAAGAAGTTCAAGGTCACAGCCTGACCAACCTGGAGAAACCCCGTCTCTACTAAAAATACACAATTAGCCGGGCATGGTGCTGCGTGCCTGTAATCCCGGCTACTCGGGAGGCTGAGGCAGGAGAACCGCTTGAACCCGGGAGGTGGAGGTTGCAGTGAGCAGAGATTGCGCCACTGCACTGCAGCCTGGGCAGCAACAAGAGCAAAACTCTGTCTCAAAAAAAAAAAAAAAAAAAAGGAAGTTCAGGGTCTTCCCATTGCAAGCAGTTCTAGATGGAGGAGAGGGGTTCCCAGCACGGGACGCAGCAGAAGGACTGTCCTTCGTTCCTTCATCGTCCACCTGGACAGTGGCTGAAGCCCGGCCTAACCTGCCTTGTTCTTGTTTTCTGGGTCAGCAGGGAAAGCCTCTCACAGAGTAGCCACTGTGCCGTCCTGAGGAAGGCCTTGGGTCAGAAGCTTCTGTGCTTCTTTGTACCCCGCGAGAGACGCAGAGGTGCCCATGCTGCTTTGTAGAAACTGTTGGCATCCAAGAGAGATTCACCTGGAAAACCTGAAGCTACTAGCTGGGGGTGCTGTGCTTCAGATGCTGGTGGTGGGTGGGAACCCTGGCCCCCGTGCCACCCCCACGTGCTCATCAACAGCTGCACAGTGTGTGGCGGGCTCGCAGGGTTGCTTTGCAATAGTAGGAGCTCTGATTTATTTTTTTTAACTTTTCTTCTGGCTGGGCACGGTGGCTCACGCCTGTAATCCCAGCACTTTGGGAGGCCGAGGCGGGTGGATCACTTGAGGTCAGGAGTTTGAGACCAGCCGGGCCAACATAGTGAAACCCCATCTCTACTAAAAATACAAAAATTAGCCAGGCGTGGTGGCGTCCACCTGTAATTCCAGCTACTTGGGAGGCAGAGGCACGAGAATTGCTTGAACCTGGGAGGCAGAGGTTGCAGTGAGCCAAGATCATGCTACTGCATTCCAGCCTGGATGACAGAGTAAGACTCTGTCTCAAAAAAAAAAAAAAACCTTTTTGTGTTTTCTGTTCTACTACACAAGTAACACAGGTTGAGTATTCCTTATCCTAAATGCCTGGGACCAGAAGTGTTTCGGATTTCAGGTTTTGGAATATTTGCATGTTCATAATATAATGAGACCTTGGGAATGAGCCCCAAGTGTAAACACAAAATCCATTTATGTTTTATAGACATCTTAGCCTGAGAGTAATTTTATGTATTTTGTCATTTGGGCGTGAGCCACAGTTTTGACAGTGACCTGTCCCATGAGGTCAGGTGTGGAATTTTCTACTTGTGGTGGGCGCTTGAAAAGTTTCAGATTTTGGAGCCCTTCGGGTTAGAGATGTGCAACCTATAATAAGTTTAATCTGGCCGGGCGCAGTGTCTCACACCTGTAATCCCAGCACTTTGGGAGGCCAAGGCGGGCAGATCACGAGGTCAGGAGATCCAGACCATCCAGGCTAACACAGTGACACCCCGTCTCTACTAAAAGTACAAAAAATTAGCCAGGTGTGGTGGTGGGCTCCTGTGGTCCCAGCTACTCTGGAGGCTGAGGCAGGAGAATGGCATGAACCCGGGAGGCGAAGCTTGCAGTGAGCCAAGATCGCGCCACTGCACTCCAGCCTGGGCGACAGAGTGAGACTCCGTCTCAAAAAAAGCAAGTTCGTAATTCATATAAGTTACCACAGCCCAAGTCTCCTAAGCCAGAGACCACTAAGAACACCCCTTGAGTTGAACAACTCTGGTTTGTTTATTTATTTAGAGACAGGCTCTCTATGTTGCTCAGGCTCAACTGCAATGGCGTGATCTCAGCTCACTGCAACTTCTGCCTCCTGGGTTCAAGCAATTCTTGTGCCTCAGCCTCTCAAGTAGCTGGGATTACAGGCATGCGTTGCCACACCCAGCTAATTTTTGTATTTTTAGTAGAGACGGGATTTTGCCATGTTGGCCAGGCTGGTCTCGAACTCCTGACCTCAGGTGATCTGCCCGCCTCGGCCTCCCAAAGTGCTGGGATTACAGGTGTGAGCTACTGCACCCGGCCAAAGTTTTATTTCACATGTACTCTTTATTTCCTGGGACTGCCATAGCACAGTACCGCAGGCTGGGAAAGGGAGCAACAGAGACATCCTCTCACAACTTCAGAGGCTGGATGTCCAAGATCAAGGTGTTGGCAGGGCTGGTTCCTTCTCAGGGCTGCAAGGGAGGGACTGTTCCTTGCTTGTAGGTGGCGTCTTCTCCTTGTCTTCACGTTGTTCTCCTGTGTCTGTGTCCAGGTTTCCCTTTTTATTTTTAAACTTTTTGTTTGTTTTTATTTTTTGAGACAGTATCACTCTGTCACCCAGGCTAGAGTGCAGTGGCAGGATCTTGGCTCACTGCAGCCTTCACCTCCTGGGTTCAAGCAATTCTGCCTCAGCCTCCTGAGTAGCTAGGATTACAGGCATGCGCCCCCAGGCCCACCTCATTTTTGTATTTTTAGCAGAGACGGGATTTAATCCTTGGCCAGGCTGGTCTCGAACTTCTGACCTCAGGTGATCTATCCACCTTGGCCTCCCAAAGTGCTGGGATTACAGTTATGAGCCACTGTGATTTCCCTTTTTATAAGGACACTAGTCATTGGATTAGAACCTACCCCGATCACTCCACTTTGTAAGACCTTATCTCCAAATGAGGTCACATTCACAGATATTCTGGGTTAGGACATCAGCATATGAATTTGGCGGGGTGGGGGACACAATTCAAACCATAATGTCCCCTAAACACAAGGGACAAAACCACCAACAGCAACAGCATGACTGCCAGGGCCCACTTTGAAACGTCCCAAACAACTCGGATACCTCCATCTTTATCTCCAAGGCCGCTGGTTGCCCAGGGACCTCTGCTGGGGTTAGGGTTTAATGCTTACCTGGGAGAGGGGTGGCGTCTGCACTGGAGGAGGACGCCACCGGGGGAGGAAGTGCCAGGTGGAGTGGGGGCTGAGGACCTTCCTCCATCCTGAAACCCTGAGGTGGGAGAGTCTGGGGTCTGCCTTCCACCCTCATGTGGAGGGTTAAGGAGCAAGGTTCTCAACTCAGGAGGTTCTTCCCCTCTCGATTCCCACCCAGGGGACATTTCACAACAACTAGAAACAATTTTGTCACAACTGGGGGGTGGGAGGCATGCTCCTGGCATCTATCTAATGGGTGGGGGCAAGGGACGCAGCTAACACCCTACAGTGCACAGGACACAGCGAGATCCAGCCTCAAATGGCAGCGATGGCAGCGTCAGCCCTCCAGGGGGCGAGCCCCTGGTGCAGGAGGCGTGCTGGCCCACAGCTCCTTGCAGGCTGGGAGCTGCATTTTTGTGACATGTGATGAGTCCTCAGAGAAAAAGAGGGAATGAGTGCATGGCGGGGAGGGGCCCCGGCGTGCTGGAGTCTCTGGATTTCCTTCTCCAGAGGCCCCTGCAGGCAGCTGAGCACAGTCAGTCACGTAGGGCTTCGCTTGGATCCAACTGGAATTTTTCAAGCCACCCCTTAGTCCTTGCCTTGCTAAGCCCTCATGTCCCAATAACCTCGAACCTCAGTACCTGGCTGAGAAAGCCTAAGTGGCCCCGAGAGAGAGACCCTGCACCCAAGGACAAGGACATCCCCACTTCACCCAACCCAGAGGCCAGTCTGGACATATGAACTCAACCAGCTAAGAGTGATATGATTGATTGATGAGAATCACCAAAGCACTTGCCAGAGTTTGAGCTTCTCCCTGGGCCAAAGTGAAGTTTGATTTACGCAGTAAATGTGCTCTGTGCAGGCCTGATACTTAGAAGGCTGTGCTGTGTCATCCTGCTCTGTAAATGGCCAGTAGGACCCCTGCCCCTTCTCAAAGCACATTACCTGTTTAAAAAGGGGGAGGCAAGAGCACAAAATACCCACCTATTCACCAAAGAGCCTGTATATAACTTAGGGTCTTCCATCGTTAAACAACAGGACCTGGCTGGGTATGGTGTCTCACGCCTGTAATCCCTGCACTTTGGGAAGCCGAGGAGGGCGGATCATGAGGTCAGGAGTTTGAGACCAGCCTGACCAACATGGTGAAACCCTGTCTCTACTAAAAATACAAAAATCAGCTGGGCATGGTAGCAGTCCCCTGTAATCCCAGCTACTCGGGAGGCGGAGGCAGGAGAATCGCTTGAACTCGGGAGGCGGAGGTTGCAGTGAGTCGAGATCACACCACTGCCCTCCAGCCTGGGCGAAAGAGTGAAACTCATCTAAAAAAAAAAAAACAAACAGAACCTTCCTTGCTCTTAGTGAAGAGGAAACAGGTTCAGAGACGTCAATTCATTGCCAAGGTCACACAGATAATGGGTCCAACGAAGAGCAGTGTCCGAGCTCAAGGCAGCAGGCCTTTGGCCGCTGCAGTGTTAAACAGCACAGCTGGTGTGGAAGTCCGATGCTGAGTCCTGGGGACCTGGACTTGGAGCGGAAGGTGGCTGCAGGGGGAAGGGGCTGCACAGTTGTGGATATGGCTGTTATTGCTGGGAGGGCACACAGAGGGACACAGTCCCCCGGGCTGTGGAGCCTCGTGGGAGAGTTGCTCCAGGCCAAAGGGCCGGAGTTGTCAGATGTGGCAGCATCTTCGCTGGGGATCCAGGGAGCTGCTGCTGGGGTGGAAGCTCACACTTTCTCCACCTGCCCTTTCCAGTTCCCTGACATCGTGGAGTTCTGCGAGGCCATGGCCAATGCTGGGAAGACTGTGATTGTGGCTGCATTGGATGGGACATTCCAGAGGAAGGTAAGGCATCTGATCCAGGTCTGGAGCTGGGATCCAGGAGGGGAAGGGGCTTCTTGGGGGGTACACAGACCCCAGCTCTGGGTGACCAGGGCTCAGCCACCACAGGGGTATGGCCGAGCTGCTCAGACCAGGCCTTGTCTGAGCCCAGGGACTCCGTGGTCTGTGCAGACTGGTTCCATCTGTCTGGCAGGTGCTTTGAATCAGCAGAGGGACAGAGCTGGGCATGGTGCTCTGGGGGTCGGGGGAAGGACTCCGGTCAGAGAGAACTCCTGGCTTTAGTGCTTGTGAATCAGAGGGTTTAAAAGAAAAACCCGCCTGGTGAGGTGGCTGAGCGCCTGCTGTCCTTCCCTGGGAGCACAGCCATTCGGGACCATCCTCAACCTGGTGCCGCTGGCCGAGAGCGTGGTGAAGCTGACCGCGGTGTGCATGGAGTGCTTCCGGGAAGCCGCCTATACCAAGAGGCTCGGCACAGAGAAGGAGGTAGCTCCACCTGCCTTCCCTGCCTTCCCTGCGGCCGGCGGGGTGGGGGTGTGGCTCTGCCTCCTTCCTGTCCTGGCCCTTCACCTGTCCTCTGTCCCTGCCAGGTCGAGGTGATTGGGGGAGCAGACAAGTACCACTCCGTGTGTCGGCTCTGCTACTTCAAGAAGGCCTCAGGCCAGCCTGCCGGGCCGGACAACAAAGAGAACTGCCCAGTGCCAGGAAAGCCAGGGGAGGCCGTGGCTGCCAGGAAGCTCTTTGCCCCACAGCAGATTCTACAATGCAGCCCCGCCAACTGAGAGGCCCGCGAGGGCTGCCCGCTCCCTTCCTGCCGCTGCTGCCCAGCGGACACTGCCCCACGTGCTGCCTGGCCACTCCAGGAGGAAGCTGGGAGGCGTGGAGGGTGACCACACCTTGGCCTTCTGGGAAGTCTTGGTGTGGCTGCCCCACCTGCCACATACTCCCTCCTCTCCTACCCACTGGCCTGCTTAAAGCTTCCCTCTCGGCTGCTGGGACGATCACCCAGGCTGGAGCTGGCCCCGCTTGGTGGCCTGGGATCTGGCACACTCCCCCTCCTTTGGGTGAGGGACAGGGCCACACGCTGTTGACATAAGCCTGCTTCTTCCTCTCTGCGGCTTTCACTGCTGAGTTTCTGTTCTTCCTGGGAAGCTGCACCAGCACCTTTGAGCCTTGGGTCACACTGAGGCTTAGGCCCTTCTTCCTGGGACCGGCTCCTGCCCTCCCCTGAGGATGGCCTGGACTCACGCCCTCTTGCTTCCTTTTGGGCTCAAAGCCCTTCTTACCTCTGTTGATGGTTTCCACAGGAACAACAGCATCTTTCACCAAGATGGGTGGCACCAACCTTGCTGGGACTTGGATCCCAGGGGCTTACCTCTTCAAGTGGGGAGACAGCGCAGGGTCCATGCCTCTGCTGTAGTGTATGAAATTAACTAATTCCAAATTCACTGATTGGTGGATGCACATTTCTCTTTAACCTGGGTTTCCCTGGGTCTCATGGACAGCTTCAGCTTGATTTGGGTGGGGATTTTCTTCCAGATCTTTTTGTTTTCTTTCGAGACAGGGTCTCACTCTGTTGCCCAGGCTGGAGTGCAGTGGTGCAATCCCTGCTCACTGCAGCCTCTGCTTCCCCAGTTCAAGCGATTCTCCCCAATTAGCCTCCCAAGTAGCCGGTATTACAGGCATGCACCACCACACCTCGCTAATTTTTGTATTTTTAGTAGAGATGAGGTTTCACCATGTTGGCCAGGCTGGTCTTGAACTCCCGGCCTCAAGTGATCCACCTGCCTCGGCCTCCCAAAGTGCTGGGATTACAGGCGTGAGGCACTGCGCCTGGCCCCCAGATCTTTTTGTAGTAACTGATGTCTTAACCACAACCCTTTAACTGAGAAATGGTCATGGGGCGTGTCCTAAGAGGAACATCATCTGCTTCCTGTCTGGGCCAGAGTCAGGACAAAAACGGTGTGCAGAGGAGCCCGGGGCCCAGCTGGAAGGATGAGGCACTGTCCTGTCGCTGGGCCTGCAAGGTCAGGTTTTGTTTGTGAAACAAACTCTTGGCAATTCAGGAGTCAAGACATCTCCCAGCTGTGCCTCAGAGATGGGCTGTTGGCAGCTCACTTGGGGGCAAGCATCACTGGGGTAAGGTGTGGACTTGGTGCTGTGCCTGAGTGTGCCCTGCGCAGACAGGGTCACCGCTCCCAGGGCCTCCCCAGCCTCCCTCTCCCCTTCGCTAGTGATGTCCCAAGCCAAAGCCATTGGGTGAGGCTGGGAGCAGCACCCTGTTAGTTTGTACTGGGGATTTTTAAACAATAGGGACTTGCCGATGACAGCTCCGTCACTGCTCAAAAGAGGAAGCCAGGAGTTGCTTCAGGGCCCTGACCTCTTCCAGAGATGGGCCTAATCTCCAAGGGGTGGGCTGGATGGCCAAGGCCACTCCCTGCTGTGTCCCAGGAAGGCTCCAGAGGTGCTGACCCTGGAGTAAGGTAGAAACCTGGTCTTAGCCATGGCACCCCTCATTCAGTGCTGGGAAAGGTTACCGGGAAGGGGCGTTCACCGGCAACTCCCAGGTACCCCCACCCCAACTCTAGGAAGGGAGCAGCAGGACCCTGGCACTGCAGGCCAGAAAAATCTTGTTTACAGGCTGAGCACAGTTACTATTTTAAGATGATGAAAGGCTTGTGCGGAATGCGACCCCAGATAGAGGGAAGGGGGCCAGCCAGGCAGGCTGGACGGGGCGGACTGCCACTGCCTTGTTCAAAATACAAGTTCCATAAAGCCAGCCCCTAAGGGTGTACCCAGAGGGGAGTCTTCCTCCAACCCCTAGGCTGTGGCTCAACCAATGACTAGAGACTGACTGAGAAAACATTTATTCTGTCTCCAAACAGCATCCCAGGGCCGGGTATCTCCCCCAAGGCTTTATAATACATTCAGCACAGACAGTCTAGGAGCCATGGAGCACCCCTGCCCTCCCCATGCTTCCTAAGTAACAACTGCAGAATATTTACATAAAGCTGGGTGTTGTCAGGCAAAGCCCTTCCCTGCTGCCAGGGGTGGGAGCAAGGAGGAAGTGCCGTGAGCACCAGCCCGCCCTCACGCCATGGGAGGCAGCCCAGAGGCCACCGGCATAGGGTGGCGGCCCCCAGATCATACAGCAGTGGGCACAGCGGAAGCAAACCTGAGTGAGGACACAAGAGCCTGGTCCAGCTCCGCTGCACAGGGCAGGTGTGATGGCCCCCACGAGTCTTTGGCAGAGAACGCAGATAACAGCGGCTCCCACAGCCTGACCCAGGCCAGGGGAAGCTGAGGCACTTGTCAGCAGCACATGCCTGCTGGCTTCTAGCCACTCCAGGCGGGGCTGGGGTCGTTAAAAGCAAGGAAAAACACTAGCTAAAAACCCTTTCCTAAAAGTGCCCTGGAGGAGTGAGAGGCTGACTGAAGCCCTCCGCGCACAGGCACTGTGTGGCTCTGCCAGCCCCCGCTAGGCTGGGAGGCTCTTCAGCTGTGTGTCAGCTGCACAGGGTAGAACAGGCGAAAGACGGGGACTGGCAGTTTCAGGAGGCTCATGGGAAAGTCCAGGGCAGAGGGGAGGGCCCTTTCTGTGCCCCTTCCCACCCTAACTGCTACTCAGTACACAGGGGGCGGCTGGTAGCCCTCGGTGGTCTCCGCATTCTGGGTGAAGGGAGGCTGTTGGTAGTTGTCCACAGATGCACCTGGGTAGGAGGCATAGGCAGTGTTGGGGTCCGGGGTGGGGTCGACGTAGTTCTGGATGAAGTCATCCACGCCAGCCTTGTAGCGCTGGTAGGCCAGGGAGGCCAGCACACCCTGCAGGGAGGGCACAGAGGGGTACAGGTGGGTGGGGGACCCCACCTTCTACCACCCTTTACCCAAGACCCCAAGAACCGGCCCCTGGCCGTCCTACCCAGGAGAAGATGGAAAAGAAGCTGAAGGTGATGGCTGCCCTCGCAGAGTCGGCCCCCACCAGCACGTCCTTCGGGTCGGTGGCCGCCCACTGGTTGGTGAGGAAGCAGAAACCAACAAACCACAGGAAGGTCCAGAGAGCTGGGGGAGGACGGGTGGGGTGTCAGTTCCATGGAAAGGGAGGGGCTTTCCAGGACTCTGGGAGGGGACAGGGCAGGTAGGGCAGGGCCTAGGCAGGGACCTCCCGGGAGCCTCCACGATATGGAGGGGAGGACTTGGAAGCCGGGCTGGGATCCGCCTTGGCATGGTGGGTCCCAGCAGACAACCTAGGGGACAAACGGCAGAGGCAAAGCCCATCTGCTCGGGTGTGCTGGGGGTCCACTCAGCTTCTAGCTACCCCAGGCAGGGCTGGGGCCATTCAAGCAAGGAGAAACGCTAGCTGAAAACCCTTTCCTAAAAGTGCCCTGGAGGAGTGAGCTGCTCCCTGCCCTCCCAGAGAGGCCGAGGCCCCCCAGCTGCGGAACCCCAGAGCTAATGCGTCCCCTTCCTAGTCACCTCCCAAGATCAAATGGAGGTGCCACAGGCAGATACCTGAGAAGAGCAGGTCACCAATGACCAGGTACTTGCGGTCAGTGGCGTTGCTGATCTGGGGGAAATATGCGTCGATCACCAAGAAGAAGGCCGAGGCCAGGAAGGCCAGCACCCCGATGGCACTGCCATAGCGGCAGGCATCCTCATTGTGGTTGAATACGCAGTACATCTGCTTAGACTTGTGGGTGTTGCTGTAGCCCTCGCCATAGATGCAGGAGAACACGATCAAGGCGAAGACCTGCCAGGAGAGGAGGACCTGGTAGGGCTGGTGGCCGCCTGAGGGGCACACACAGCGGGGACCCCAATGGGGTGTACAGACGCAGGCCTCTCCCACCACTGCTGCCCCCTTTTGGGTTTTTGTTGTTGTTTTTTGAGATGGAGTCTTGCTCTTGTTGCCCAGGCTGGAGTGCAGTGGTGCGATCTGGGCTCACTGCATTTTCTGCCTCCTGGGTTCAAGCAATTCTGCCTCAGCCTCCCTAGTAGCTGGGATTACAGGTGCCCTCCACCACACCTGCTAATTTTTGTATTTTTATTTATTTTTATTTTATTTTATTTTTTTTTTTTTTGAGACGGAGTCTCGCTCTGTCACCCAGGCTGGAGTGCAGTGGTGCGATCTCAGCTCACTGCAAGCTCTGCCTCCCGGGTTCACGCCATTCTCCTGCCTCAGCCTCCCAAGTAGCTGGGACTACAGGCACCCACCACCACGCCCGGCTAATTTTTTTTTTTTGGTATTTTAGTAGAGACGGGGTTTCACCGTGTTAGCCAAGATGGTCTCGATCTCCTGACCTCATGATCCACCCGTCTCGGCCTCCCAAAGTGCTGGGATTACAGGCTTGAGCCACCGCGCCCGGCCAAATTTTTGTATTTTTAGTAGAGATAGGGTTTCACCATATTGGCCAGGCTGGTCTGGAACTCCAGACTTCAGGTGATCAGCCCTCCTCGGCCTCCCAAAGTGCTGGGATTATAGGCATGAGCCACCTCGCCTGGCCTGTTGTCCCCTTTTGGAGGCTGGCATGTTAGCCCCTCCAAACTTTGTGGAGGTGAGCTGATGAGCAAAGTGCTTCCTGGTGCACCCCAGGATTAGAATCTGCAGGCACCAGGGGGCCTGCCCCTGGGAATCCTGGACTGAGGAGGGGTGGGGAATGGGCAGGGACCTCCTAGGTAGGGGCTGCTCCTGCCCCAGCTGCCTGCCTGCAGGAATCATTCTGTTTAGGTACCTGATGGATGAAAGGCCGTCCTTCCACCCCCAGCCCAACCTCACCTTGAAAGAGGTTTAAACAAGACAGACCACCAAGTCACAGAGTCTCACCCAGTCGCCGTCACCTTCAGCCCAAGTCACTTCTACAGCGCCCAGTCTCTGCCTGAACACCTTGGTGAAGGCGGACAGGCCCTCTTGGGAAGGCCATTCCGGCGACCCCGTGTCTTCACCTCCTGGAACCCCCTCTAACCCCTCCCTGGTTGAGCCTGGCCAGCTTTCTCCAGACAAGGACTTCCAGCCTCTGTGGCATCCTGGTCCCTCCCAGTCTGTCTCCCAACCCGAAAAGGGCCCTGCATGCACAGGGCACTACAAGGGGCCTAACTCAGGCCTGTGGATACAGCTTTGAACTCAGACCCCTGGAGGACCCACGGTGGGTGTAGGGGGGCTCCAGCCCCTTGGGAAGAGCCCCATGCCACCTCCCTAAACTTCAAGGCCACCACCCATGCTTGCTCCACCTCAGCAGATGTGGGACAGGTCTCTGGGCATAAGGCTCCCTCTGGGATGGTCCCAGGCCTCTCCCTTGCCAGTCCTGCCGTGCCCTCCCAGGGAGCTCCCTACAGGGCTCTGGAGCTGGCAGTCACAGGCCCCGCCCCCAGCTAGAAATGAAGCCGGACCTCCGGGATGATGGGAGCAGGGTGCCCATCCAGGACTCCTGGCACTGTCATCCCGACCCACTGGGCACCTGATTCTTGGACACAGCCCAGGACAGAGGTGGTCAGACCCCACAGCCTGGCTGGGAGCACGTGTGGGCGCCCTGGGGGACCTCAGAAGCTCCAGGCGGTCAGACCCCACAGCCTGACTGGGAGCGGCTGTGGGCGCCCTGAGGGACCTCAGAAGGCATGGTCTGGGCACAGCAGGTCCACCTCTGCCTGCCCCCTCATGACACCCCCTCCAGCTTTCAGGGCTGGCTGTCCAAGAACAGGCCCCCTCAACACACAAAACCTGGTTTTGGAAGTATTGCCCAGCTTATTGAGAAGGGGTACATCCTGGGGTCCCTCAACTTCGGATGGGAAGGCGGACCCGTGGCGTGCCCCGAGTGGGAAGGAGACCCTGTTTCATGGCGTTGGGTTGCCCCCCGCCCCCTCCCTTATCCCACGTGGCTTGGGAAAGCCCAGTCCCGGTGAACTCCACAAGCTGGGAGTCGCGGCAGCGTGCGGGCCACCTGTTCGGGAGCTGCCCCCAAACTCCTCCCACTGCCAGCGAGGCAGGGGCCCGCTCCCTGCGGAGCCTCGGGACACCCCGCGTCGGGGCGCGGGGCTGGGGGTGGGGTGCGGTGGATGGCGGGACCCGGGACTGGGAGGAAACAGTGGGACAGACTGTGGAGGGCGGGAAGGCGGGGCCCGGGACGCTGGAGGCCGGCCCCGCTCGCCGCCAGGCCCCGGACGCGGCCGCCGCCACCTGTCGCGCTCGTGGGCCAGGGGCCCCGCCGGGCCTGGCGGCAGGGGGGGTCCCCGGAGTGCCCTGGCCCGCCCTCCCCGGGCTCACCAAGCACACGGCGCGCGCCACCACCTGCGGCTGCGTCAGGAAGCGCCGCA
Organism: Theropithecus gelada; assembly: GCF_003255815.1. Classification (NCBI taxonomy): domain Eukaryota; kingdom Metazoa; phylum Chordata; class Mammalia; order Primates; family Cercopithecidae; genus Theropithecus; species Theropithecus gelada. Next base: position 51,508,452 of record NC_037684.1, on the reverse strand, counting down.
GGTCGAAGGAGCCGCCCGCCTTGGCCGCGCCGTAGGCCCCGCTCTCCATGTCGCCGTCGCCGTCGCCGTCGCCGCCGCCGCCGCCGCCGCGGAACGCTGAGGAACCTGCCCGGCGCCCCGCCCCGCTCCACCCGCCGGGGGCGTGGCCAGGCACCGCTAGGGACCGAGGGCAAAGTGCGGCCCTCGCGAGCGGCGGCGGGCCGCGGGACTGCGCTTCTAGCGGCTGGGAGGGGCTCTGGCCGCGGAGCACCGGTGTCCACCCTACCTCGGGGTCGAGGGGCTAGTTCCCGGGCCACGCCGGCCACAGCACGGACCAGAAAGGGTAAGAGAGTCCCCCAGGAAAACGGACGAACGGAGGACCACTCACCCTCTTTGCCCCTGCCCTCCTGCCGCCGCCTCTAGGAAGCCCACCACCTACCAAGAACCCACCCAGGCTCATAAGCACCCCCTCCCCCATCCCACTGAAAAACCCAGGTCACACCCTGGAGCCCCCTCCCTGCCTGGCCTGCCACTCTTTCCTCCTCTCTGGGACTAAACCTGGGGTAGGGTCAAAGACCCCCATTCCTCCTGGTCTGGGCAGAGCCCCAAGGCTGTGAAGGGCAGTGTGGCTTCACACTTAAGATGATGTGCAAGACTGGGCACGGTGGCTCACGCCTGTAATCCCAGCACTTTGGGAGGCCGAGGCAGGTGGGTCACCTGAGGTCAGGAGTTTGAGACCAGCCTGGCCAACATGGCAAAATCCCGTCTCTACTAAAAATACAACAACAAAAAATTAGCTGGGCATGGTGGTGAGCGCCTGTAATCCTAGCTACTTGGGAGGCTGAGGCAGGAGAAGTTTTTGAAACTGGGAGGTGGAGGTGACAGTGAGCTGAGATCAAGCCACTACACTCCAGCCTGGGCAGCAGAGCAAGAGTCTGTCTCAAAACAAACCAACAAACCCAAAAAACCAAAAACAAAAGTTAGCGAGGTGTGGTGGCAGCTACTAGTAATCCCAGCTACTCCAGAGGCTGAGGTGGGAGAATCTCTTGAGTCCAGGAGTCCAGGAGGCAGAGTTTGCAGTGAACCAAGATCGTGCCTCTGCACCCCAGCCTGGACGACAGTGTAAGACTCCATATCAAAAAAAAAAAAAAAAAAAAAAAAAGGCATGCAAACAGAAACGAAGTTTTCAGGGCGACAGGCAGGGGGCAAAATTTAATCCAGTTCCAGCCCCTTCTCACCTCCATCCCTCTCTACCCCCATCCCAAGAAAAACCGGTACAGAGCGTCCCGTGCAGGGAAGGCAGGCTCTGTGTGTGTTGGAGGGGGAGCGGAGGTTGCACAGACAGAGGTGTGGGGTCACAGGCTGACTGAGCCCGGAAGAATTGCAGACCCCCCTTTGCTAACTGCAGGTGCAGATTAACAAGAGCAGGTGTGCCAGGTGGGGCCCAGAGGCCACCCAGGTGAGCTGGTCCACGTGAGAGTTGAACCAGAGGACTCTGCCACCAGGAGGTGGGGTGCCCCTCCAGGGAAGAGGGGAGAAGGTGCGGGGGAGGGGCTGGGCCTTTCCCCAGTGTGCCCCCCTCCCTCTCCCCACACCTGGAGAGATGTGACAGCACCTGAGAGGTGAGGACAAGGCCACAGAGACCCCTCCTTTCTGTGACCCTCCTCAAGCCCTCACACCAACACTGTCTGCGTTTGCTGAAGGTCACCAGGGTTCCAAGAATCCCACGTGGCAGATTTTTTTCTTTTTTTTAAATAAATGTTTTTGTGTATATTTAAGGTAGACAACCTGCTATTATGGGATTCATATAGATAGCACAAAAGTTCCTATAGTGAAGCAAGTTAACATATCCACCATCTCTCATAGTTACCCATTTTTTTTGTTTTGTTTTGTTTTTGTGACAAGAGTGGCTAAAACACACTCATTTTGCATGAACTCCAAATACGAACAGTGCACGCCGATGGTCTGCAACCCTCTGTCGTGCTTGGCTCTCTGGACGGTTCATTCTACATGGCTGCTGCTTTGCATCTTCTGACCTCCCCATTCCCTGTCCTGAACACCCCAAGCTCCTCTTCACTCAGATGGTCGGTGCTCCTATAGGGCAGCAAGGCAAGGATGGGGCTCTCCAGGGGACCTTGCCAGTCCTCCATCTTCTGGTCATGACCTTGATGACAAAGCAGTGGAGACTCAAGTCAGGCAGGCTCATCTCCCAGCCATCCCCTCCCGAGGCGTCTGGGAGTGTTTGTTTGTTTGTTTGTTTGTTTTGAGACAGAGTTTCGCTCTTTTTGCCCAGGCTGGAGTGCAAGGGTGCAATCTCGGCTCACTGCAACCTCCACCTCCCGGGTTCAAGTGATTCACCTGCCTCAGCCTCCCGAGTAGCTGGGATTACAGGCATGCACCACCACGCCTGGCTAATTTTGTATTTTTAGTAGAGACGGGGTTTCTCCATGTTCGCCAGGCTGGTCTCCAACTCCTGACCTCAGGTGATCCACCCGCCTCAGCCTCCCAAAGTGCTGGGATTACAGGCGTGAGCCACCGTGCCTGGCCTGCCTCTGGGAGTTTTATGGTGCCAAGCACATCAATGCCCCAGCAGGAGAGACATGAGGGCTTACTCACCCCACTAAATGAAGGCTGTACCCCATTTTACAGAAGGAAAAACTGAGGCTCAGCGAAGTGACATGGCTCACCCATGAGTCTGGCCTCTGGAAAGGACAGACTTGGCAGAAGTGAGATGGGAGAGTGCCAAGGACAGAGTCCTGGCAGAGCCATGTAAGTGCCTGGGCCACGGCAGAGGATGAGAACCAGGACACAGCAGTGTCTCCCAAAGAGAGGTGAGTTCACAGAGGCAGGGCTGGCCACCACCAAGGCCAGACAGGCAGAGCACACAGGCTGTGGTGCCTGCGCTCAGACACTACAAAGGCCCTGGTCACCTTACATGTCAGTAAAGCCACGGCTTTGGAGAGGGGACCCTGGGAGGCTGGGCCCCAGGCTCTTGCCACCACCTGGGAAAGACTGCCCAATGTGGTTCTTACAGAAGGCAGGAGCTCCTGGTCCACCTTGGTCTCCTGGAGTCATCATCGCTGCATCCCTGCTCAGACCCCATAAAGAACTTAGAGACGGCCGGGCGCGGTGGCTCAAGCCTGTAATCCCAGCACTTTGGGAGGCCGAGGCGGGTGGATCACGAGGTCAGGAGATCGAGACCATCCTGGCTAACATGGTGAAACCCCGTCTCTACTAAAAATACAAAAAACTAGCCAGGCGTGGTGGCGGGCGCCTGTAGTCCCAGCTACTCGGAGGCTGAGGCAGGAGAATGGCGTGAACCTGGGAGGCAGAGCTTGCAGTGAGCCGAGATCGCACCACTGCACTCCAGCCTGGGTGACACAGCGCGAGACTCCGTCTCAAAAAAAAAAAAAAAAAGAACTTAGAGACTGCCCTCCCAGAGGCCAGCAGACTCCATTACAGGGCAACTGGGAGCACTGACCAGGGTTCGACAAAGCCTTGAACGTGTAAGCCTCAGTAGGCATGTGACACACAGTAGGTCCTCATAAACACCTTCGAGTCGTGCATAAGCGGTGACGGCCCTTCTTTGCCCTGGCCAGAGCCCTGCCCTGCAAGCCCCACCACCTGAACTCCCCAGCCAGAGCCCGGCTGAACCTCTCAGGCCATCAGCAGCTCTCCCTCCTCCCTGCATCCAGCACCCATTTCCTACCTGGCCCACGTGGTCCAGCCTAGCATCCCGGAGGTGACGGCCGCAATGGAGGCGAGGCTGCCAGCCAGCACGATGGTGGGTGCCTTGGGTAACTCTCCTGGGAGCGGGGCGGAGGCAGCTGGGTTGGGCTTCCTTTAGGCAGGGGCCAGGGTGGGCATGGTTGCCTCCTGTGCCCTCTGTGCTCTCGGCAGTGGCCGGGTAGAGCTGTCCCACTTCCTACCGACCTGTGTCTTGGACACTAGCACCCTCCCAGCACAGAAGCGCCAGCTGCCCCTCTGGAAATCCAAGGGCCTTCTCACCTGGGGGCACCAGTGTGAGGGCGCTGTGCTGGACATTGACGCTGTTTGCAGCCTGGCACTGGAACCAGTCCGATGTCTGGCCCGGCAGGAAGGAGAAGTTGGCAGGCTGCCCGTGGCGTGGTCGCTGCTGCAGGTGGACCTGCCCGTCCTTCCCGACCAGGCTGTAGGTGATGGGTGGGCTGCCCGAGGACGCCTGGCAGGACATCTCCACCCTGGGGCCTGACCCTCTGTCCCGCAGAGTGAAGTTGGCCCGCAGCTCCGACACTGGCTCTGGCAGGGTGGGAGAAGGTAGCACAGCCATGGCTGAGCGGTCTTAAACCCCTCCTCCTCTGTAAGTTCTCCTCATTCCAAAATGCCTAATGAGCTTAGCTGTGGCTGCTGCCTCCTCCAGGCCGCCTTCTAGAGTTTGCCCTCCATCTTGTGTCTGAGCTGCTACCCCACCTGCCGTGTGTACCACACAAGTTCACATTTGGTTTTTATCTTATTTTAACTTTATTTTGAGGCAGGGTCTTGCTCTGTTGCCCAGGCTGGAGTGCAATGATGTGATCTAGGCTCACTGCAACCTCTGCCTCCCTGGCTCAAGCAGTTCTCCCATCTCAGCCTCCCGAGTAGCTAGGACTACAGGTGTGCAGCACCACATCCAGCTAACTTTTGCATTTTTTGTAGAGATGAGGTTTCTCTATGTTGGCCAGGCTGGTCTCAAACTTCTGGGCTCAAGCGATCTTCTGCCCTAGCCTCCCAAAGTGCTGGGATTATAGGCGTGAGCCACCATGCCCGGCCTGGTTTTATTCTTATGCAGTATATTTCAGATTGCCAGACTTAGCAGATAAAACTACAGTTAAATTTTAATTTCAGATAAACAATGAATAATTTTTTACTATACGTATGTCCTGTGTAAAATTTACCTGGCAACTCTATCATTCAGTCCCGTCTTTTTTACTAAAAGGCAAGTTACTTCGGGACAAGAACTGTCATGCAGAAGATTCTAGAATCCCCCAGGCCTTGAGCCTAAAGCTCTAGTCATTCTTACTGATTAGTAATAACCACCGCCCTTGCCACCTACTAAAAGGCTTTCATTTCATAGGTCCCCTGGAATAGGACCCATTATTATTTTAGAGACAGGGTCTCTGTTGCTCAAGGTAGAGTGCAATGGTGTGATCACAGCTCACTGCAGGCTCCAACTCCTGGGCTCAAATGATCCTCCCACCTCAGCCTCCCAAGTAGCTGGGACCACAGGCATGCACCACCACACCTGATTAATTTTTTTAAACAATTGCTGTGGCCGGGCGCGGTGGCTCAAGCCTGTAATCCCAGCACTTTGGGAGGCCAAGACGGGCGGATCACGAGGTCAGGAGATCAAGACCATCCTGGCTAACACGGTGAAACCCCGTCTCTACTAAAAAATACAAAAAACTAGCCGGGCGAGGTGGCGGGCGCCTGTAGTCCCAGCTACTCGGGAGGCTGAGGCAGGAGAATGGCGTGAACCCGGGAGGTGGAGCTTGCAGTGAGCCGAGATCCAGCCACTGCACTCCAGCCTTGGTGACAGAGCGAGACTCCGTCTCAAAAAAAAAAAATAAATAAATAAATAAATAATTGCTGTTGGCTGGGTGCAGTGGCTCATGCCTGTAATCCCAGCGTTTTAGGAGGCCTAGGTGGGTGGATCACCTGAGGTCAGGAGTTTGAGACCAGCCTGGCCAACATGGTGAAACCCCTTGTCTACTAAAAATACAAAAATTAGTCGGGCGTTGGGGCAAGAGCCTGTAGTCCCAGCTACCTGGGAGGCTGAGGCAGGAGAATTGCTTGAACCTGGGAGGCGGAGGTTGCAGTGAGCCGAGATTGCGCCACTGCAGTACAGCCTGGGCGACAGAGCGAGACTCCGTCTCAAAAAAAGAAACTAATTTTTTTGTAGACACGGAGTCTCACTCTGTGGTCCAGGCTGGTCTCAAACTCTTGGCCTCGAAGGATTCTCCCACCTTGGCCTCTCAAAATGCTGGGAATACAGGTGTGAGTCACCTCACTGGCCTCTTATTATTTTCCTTTTGCAGCTAAAGCAGTTGAAGCTCAGCAGTCCCATGATTTGTTCAAGGCCCCAGCCAGTAAGTGTAGGGATTTGAACCCTGAACATGTTGGGCTGCAGACCCTGGGCTCATCTCCCCTAGGCTGTCTTTTCCTGGTGTTCTTAGGGTATGGGGCAAAGGATGAACGGGGAGCTTCCTTGTCCCACCCGAAGTCGGCCAACACTTCCTGGTTCCCATGCCCCATAGCTCCCACCAAGAAGGTTACCTGAGTTACTATCAGGATGGAAACCGGAAGAAGGCAGGCTTCAGAGCTGGACAGAGTGGGGTTTGAAAGCAGCCTTGGCCACTTGCCAGCCATGTGGCCTGGGGTGACTTTTTTTTTTTTTTTTTTGAGACAGAGTCTTACTCTGTCGCCCAGGCTGGTGTGCAGTGGCACGACCTCGGCTCACTGCAACCATCATCTCCCGGGTTCAAGTGACTCTCTTGCCTCAGCCTCCCGAGTAGCTGGGATTACAGGTGCCCGCCACCACACCCAGCTAATTTTTGTATTTTTAGTAGAGATGCAGTTTCACTACGTTGGCCAGACTGGTCTCGAACTCCTGACCTCAAGTGATCCACCCGCATAGGCCTCCCAAAATGCTGGGATTACAGGTGTGAGCCACCACACCCAGCCCCTGGGGCAACTTTCTTAACACCCCAGAGCTTTAGCTTCCATAGCTACAGACCCAGAGGCTCAGACCCCACCCCTGACACGGCTGTGAAGATCAAGTGAAGTAATGTACAAAACGTGCCTAACTTTCTTTTCTTTTCTTTTTTTTTGGAGACAGAGTCTCGCTCTGTTACCCAGGCTGGAGTACAGTGGCACAATCTTGTCTCACTGCAGCCTCCGCCTCCTGGGTTCAAGCAATTCTCCTGCCTCAGTCTCCTGAGTAGATGGAACTACAGGTGTACCCCACCACACCCGGCTAATCTTTGTATTTTTAGTAGAAATGGGGTTTCGCCATGTTGCCCAGGCTGGTATCGAACTCCTGGGCTCCAGCGATCATCCTGTCTTGGCCTCCCACAGTGCTAGGATTTGCACCCAGCCAAACATGCCTAGTTTATCACCTTGAGGTCTGAGATGACAACTGGGGCTCAGTCATTTCTGCCATCCATTGGGCTCTTTCCTTCTGTGCCCTCAGGCCCCTGCCAGGAAACTGTGCCCTCAGGGCCCCAGCCAAGGACAGCAAGTCCTGAGGAAAGGCCCCAGGGGACTGAGAGTGGCCTTGGAGGCGGCAGCCTGTCCTGTACGCACCCTCACGTCCTGGCTCTCTCTTACCCCAGCAAGGTTCACAATTCCCACTCCCAGAGCTCCCCACTGATCTGCACCCCACCTGCCTCCTCAGCCCTGTGCCCCCCACCGCACTCACTGGACCACAGCTCCCAGTACATCTGCAGCCTGGCACTGTCCACATGGGCACCTGAGGTGGTGGCCGCCCGGCAGAAGTAGGTGAGCAGGTCTGGACTGGACTTGAGTGTGATGTTGAGGTTGAAAGAGGCCGGCTCGTGGGTCTTCACCACCTTCTTGGCCACCTCGATGTTCTTGGTTCCACAGAGGGAATAGGTGATGGGCGGTGATGCCTGGGGTGCATGGCAGGTTATGAGCACCCGGCGGCCTTTGGGGAAAACTTCTAGGACTTTGTAGGCAATGGAGACCACAGGGGTGATTTCTGGGAGATGAAAAGGTCCAAGGAGGAAGAAAGAACCGACATTGATCAAGCACCTTAAGAAGGTACTGCTTTGGCCAGGCTCGGTGGCACACGCCTGTAATCCCAGCATTTGGGAGGTCCAGGCAGACGGATGACTTGAGGTCAGGAGTTCAAGACCAGTGTAACCAACATGGTGAAAGTCTGGCTCTACTAAAAATACAAAAATTAGCTGGTCATGGTGGTGAGGGAGACTCAGAAAAGGGAAAAAGGATGCTGGATTTAGCATGTTCTCACTGTTTTTTTTTTTTTTTTTAGATGGAGTCTTTCCCTGTCACCCAGGCGCACAGTGGCGTGATCTCTGCTCACCACAACTTCTGCCTCCTGAGTTCAAGCGATTCTCCTGCCTCAGCCTCCCAAGTAGCTGAGACTGCAGGTGCACGCCACCATGCCTGGCTAATTTTTGTATTTTTAGTAGAGACAGGGTTTCACCATGTTGGTCTGACTGGTCTCGAACTCCTGACCTTGTGATCCACCCGCCTCAGCCTCCCAAAGTGCTGGGATTACAGGCATGAGCCACTGCACCTGACCACAATTTAATTCTATAACAAACCTGCACATGTACCCCTGAACCTACAAATTACAAATAAATAAATGAAACCAGTAGACCTCAGAGTAAAGAAAAAAGAAAGAAGAAAATACTGATTTAGTGGTTCCTCAAAAAGTTAAACAGACTTACCATATGACCTAACAATTCCACGCCTAGACATATACCAAATAATAGAAAACAGGGACTCCAACAGATACCTGTACACACACGCTCATGGCAGCGTGATTCACCACAGCCAAAAGGTAGAAACGGCCCAAATGTCTATCAACGGACGAATGGGTAAATAGAATGTGGTTGAGCCGTATAAGGAATATTACTCAGTCTTAGAAAGAAGTGAGCACAGATGCAGGCTGCAACAGGGATGAGCTGTAACAACGTTCCACTAAACAAAAAGGCAGACGCGAAAGGCAACCTTTGCATGATTCCATGTGTGTGCAAAGTTCAGAATAGGAAAACCCACAGAGACAGAAAGCGGACTGGTGGTTACTAGGGCCCAGGGGAGGGGGAAATGGGGAGTAACTGTCTAATAGGGGTTTCCTTTTGGGGTGATGAAGATCTCTTGGAACTAGATAGCGGTGGTGGTTGTGCAACATTGTGAATGCACTAAATGCTGCTGAATTATCACTTTTTTTTTTTTTTTTTTTTTGAGACAGAGTCTTGCACTGTTGTCTCCCAGGTTCAAGAGATTCTCGTGTCTCAGCCTCCAGAGTAGCTGGGATTACAGGCGCCCGCCACCACACCCGGCTAATTTTTGTATTTTTGATAGGCACGGGGTTTCATCATGTTGGCCAGACTGGTCTTGAACTCGAGACCTCAGGTGATCCGCCCGCCTCGGCCTCCCAAAATGCTGGGATTACAGGTGTGACCCACCGCACCCGGCCCACTTTTATTTATTGATTTAAAGACAGAGTCTTGCTCCATCGTCCAGACTGGAGTGAAGTAGCACGATCTCACCTCACTGCAACCTCTACCTCCTGGGTTCAAGCGATTCTCATGTCTCAGCCTACCAAGTAGCGGGGACTACAGGCACGCACCACCATGCCCGGCTAATGTTTGCATTTTTACTACAGCCTGGGTTTCACCACGTTGGCCAGGCTAGTCTTGAACTCTTGACCTCAGGGGATCTGCCTGCCTGGGCCTCCCAAAGTGCTGGGATTACAGGCGTGAGCCACTGCAGCTGGCCATTACTGATTCTTTAAGACAGCAATTGGGATTAAACAAAAATGTTTCTGTAATAGGGGTTTGAGGGAGAGGGTTGTATTATACCAATGGTGGGGACCTGTTTGCATTTCAAGAATAGTGTGTAGGCCGGGCGTGGTGGCTCACACCTGTATTCCCAGCACTGGGAGGCCGAGGCGGGTGGATCACCTGAGGTCAGGAGTTCGAGACTAGCCTGTCCAACATGGTGAAACCCTGTCTCTACTAAAAGTACAAAACTTAGCTGGGCACGGTGGTACGTGCCTGTAATCCCAGCTACTCAGAAGGCTGAGACCAGAGAATCACTTGAACCCAGGAGACAGAGGTTACAGTGAGCCAATATCTTGCCACTGCACTCCAGCATGGGCGACAGAGCAAGACTCTGTCTCAAAAAAAAAAAAAAAAAAGAAAGAAAGAAAAGAAAGAAAAAGCATAGTGTGTATTGGGTGGGCACAGTAGCTCAGGCCCATAATACCAGCACTTTGGGAGGCCAAGGTGGGAGGATTGCTTGAGCCTAGGGGTTCCAGACCAGCCTGGGCAACATAGTGAGACCCCACCTCTATTTAATCCAAAGAAAAATTAAAAAGAATAAAAGAATACTGTGTGGTTGGGGCAGTGCTTGGGGGAGGGGTAGAAAGAAGGTCTATGAAATCTGAATATCATCGACGTCATGAATCGCCTTTGCTCAGCTGGGCATGTCTGCTCTGGAAACCACCCTGCAGTGAGGAAGCTGCTGATTGAGCAGAGAACTGGAACAAACTAGAGTGTGTGACCACTAAGCATGTTTCATTCTAGACCAGTAACTCTCAACCAGGAGCAATTTTGCCTCCAGGGGAACTTTGGGTCTGGGGATGTTTTTGGTTGTCAATATTGGGAGGTGGACTAGCTTGGGCAACACAGCAAGATCCCGTCTCTACAAAAAAAAAAAAAAAAAAAAAATTAGGGGTTGCTGCTGACATTTAGTGGGTAGAGGCCAAGGAGGCCACTAAGCATCCTATAGTGCACAGTCAGCTCCCACCGCGAAGAATGGTCTGGCCTCAAATGTCAGGAGTGCTGAGGTTGACAACTCTGGTCTAGACAACCGGCAGCAGCCTTCTAGAAGCAGAATGTCTTCCCCTGCCCAGGGCTGCACAGACACCAACAATTATTTTCTCATCCATGCCTCTTTGAAAATTTCATGAGAATTCTCCTTTTTATATTCATTTACTTATTTATTTATTTATTTTTGAGACGGAGTCTCACTCCGTTACCCAGGCTGGAGTGCAATGGCGCAATCTCGGCTCACCGCAACCTCCACCTCCCGGTTTCAAGCAATTCTTCTGCTTCAGCCTCTCAAGTAGCTGGGATTACAGGCATGCGTCACCATGCCAGGCTAATTTTGTATTTTTAGTAGAGACGGGGTTTGTCTATGTTGGTTAGGCTGGTCTTGAACACCCGACCTCAGGTGATCTACCTGCCTCGGCCCCCCAAAGTGCTGGGATTACAGGTGTGAGCCACCGCGTCCAGCCTATTTATTTATTGTTTTGAGACGGAGTCTTACCCTGTCGCCCATTCTGCAGTGCAGTGGTGTAATCTTTGCTCACTGCAACCTCCGCCTCCTGGGTTCAAGCGATTCTCCTGCCTCAGCTGCTCAAAGAGCTGGGATTATAGACACACGCCACCACATCTATCTAATTTTTGTATTTTTAGTAGAGATAGGGTTTCACCATGTTAGCAAGACTGGTCTCGAACTCCTGACATCAGGTGATCCGCCCACCTCAGCCTCCCAAAGTGCTGGGAGTACAGGCGGGAGCCACTGCACCCAGCCAGACTCTCCTTTGTAGATGGGGAAGAACACTTTTTTTTTTTTTTTTTTTAAGACCTGACACAGTGGCTCACGCCTGTAATTCCAGCACTTTGGGAGGCTGAGGAGGGTGAATCGTTTGAGGCCAGGAGTTCAAAACCAGCTTGGGCAACATGGTGAAACCCTGTCTCTATTAAAAATGCACAAATTAGCCAGGCGCAGTGGCTCACGCCTTTAATCCCAGCACTTTGGGAGGCTGAGGTGGGAGGATCATGAGGTCAGGAGATCAAGACCATCCTGGCTAACACTGGGAAACCCTGTCTCTACTAAAAATACAAAAAAAAAAATTAGCCGGGCATGGTGGCATGCATCTGTAGTCCCAGCTACTCGGGAGGCTGAGGCAGGAGAAGGGTATGAACCCAGGAGGCGGAGCTTGCAGTGAGCCAAGATCGCGCCACTGTACTCCAGCCTAGGCGACAGAGCGAGACTCCGTCTCAAAAAAAAAACAAAAAAACACAAATTAGCCCAGTGTGGTGGCTCGAGCCTGTAGTCCCAGCTACTTGGGAGGCTGAGGCATGAGAATCACTTGAACCTGAGAGGTGGAGGCTGCAGCAAGCCGAGATTGCGCTGCTGCACTCCAACCGGGGTGACAGAGACTGTGTCTCAAAAAAAAAAAGAATACTTTTTTTTTTTTTCCCAAACAGGCTTTCATGGAGAAATCTTCGACTTGAAGAAAGCGAAGGTGTATTTGGAGGTGAAGGCACCCTCTGGGGCATCCTCTTACAGATGTCTCTGCTGATTGGTCAATTTGACCCTCAGGGCCAGAGGCCTTCTCTTCGTGGTCCAAAAACCATCGCGGGGCCAGAAGCCAGCCTCGTGTGGGGAAGTGGGAGTCCAGGGCTGACATGTCATCACCCTTTCTTTTTGCTCCCTTTGTGAAGGGAAATGATCTTGACCTATAAAAGTGGAAAGAAAAAAGCTGCTCTCTCTTCATTTCCATTTCAGTCTTCATTAATAGAAGCTTGATTTGCATAAGTTCACAGACAGGAACCATTTTTAAAGTACACTGTACTGGGGACATTCACTTTTTTTTTTTTTTTCCTTTTTTGAGATGGAGTCTCGCTCTGTTGCCCAGGCTGGAGTACGGTGGCACGATCTGAGTTCACTGCAACATCTGCCTCTTGGGTTCAAGCAGTTCTCCTGCCTCAGCCTCCCGAGTAGCTGGGATTACAGGCGTGTGCCACCACGCCCGGCTAATTTTTTGTATTTTTAGTAGAGCCGGGGGTTTCTCCATGTTGGCCAGGCTGGTCTTGAACTCCTGAGCTCAGGAGATCTGCCCCCCTCGGCCTCCCAGAGGGCTGGGATTATAGTGTGAGCCACCACCCCTGGCCGGACATTCACTTTTTATCCTCATAAGACTTGTGTGGTTTTTTTCTTTTTGATTATTTAGTTTATGGATAAGCTTGCCAATAAAGGATGGTCTATCATTTTTTTTTTTTAATTTTTTTTTTTCCTTGAGACAGGGTCTTGCTTTGTCCCCCAGGCCTGAGTGCAGTGGCACGATCTCAATTCACTGTAACCTCTGCCTCCCTGTTTCAAGTGATTCTCCTGCCTCAACCTCCTGAGTAGCTGGTATTACAGGTGCATGCCACCATGCTTGGCTAATTTTTGTATTTTTAGTGGAGATGGGGTTTCACCATGTTGGCCAGGCTGGTGTACAACTCCTGACCTCAAGTGATCCACCCACCTCAGCCTTCCAAAGTGCTGGGATTATAGGCGTGAGCCACCCGCCTGGCCTATCATTTAACTTAAAATTCTTTTGCTTGTCTGGGCGTGGTGGCTCACGCCTATAATCCCAGAGCTTTGGGAGGCCTAGGCAGGGGGATCCCTTGAGCCCAGGAGTTTGAGACTAGCCTGGGCAAAAAAGCAAGATCCTGTCTCTAAGAAAAAAAAAATTTTTTTTGACTGGGTGCAGTGGCTCATGCCTATAATCCTAGCACTTTGGGAGGCGGAGGCGGGTGAATCACTTGAGCTCAGAAGTTTGAGACCAGCCTGAGCAACATGGCAAAACCCCATCTCTACTAAAAATACAAAAATTAGCCAGACGTGGTGGCATGTGCCTGTAGTCCCAGCTACTCAGGAGGCTGAGGTGGGAGGATCTCTTGAACCTGGGAGGTCGAGGCTGCAGTGAGCCAAGATCGCGCCACTGCACTCCAGCCTGGGTGACAAAAGTGAGACCCTGTCTCAAAAAAAAATTAAGTGGGCGTGGTGGTATGCACCAGCTACTCAGAGGCTGGGAGGATGTTTGAGCCCAGGAGGTTGAGGCTTTGAGGCTTTAGTGAGCTGTAATCGCCACTGCACTCCAGCCTGGGTGACAGAGCAAGACCCTGTCTCAAAATAAGTAAATAAATAAATAAAATTCGTCTGCTCTGCGAGAGCATTTAAATAATGGGATGGCACACTCAAAATTTGATAAAGTGACGACAAGGCTGCCCTCAGGACAGGAAGCTAAGCCAAGCCCTGACTGGGCTGTGGGGTCACTGCAGGAAAACTGTGGAGGGATCATGTCCAGGCCCAGACACAGTGCTGGTGCCCCGAGTGGCTCCGAGGCCCTTCCAGATGGCGCTACCCCTCTCCAGACTGGTCTCTGTGACAACAGGAAGCTTGGAAATTCCAACCCTGGAGGTTGCAATTCATTAGACCCAGGGAGGGGCCCAGGGATCTGATTTTGAATAAGCTGCCATCTGTTGAGGGTTGAATTATGTCCTCCAAAAAGATAGGTTCCAGTGGTGACTCCCAGGACCTGCCCATGGGAACATATTTGGAAATCAGGTTTTTACAATGGCTTCCCCCTCTCTCAAGTTAAATATTAACTCCAGTAATTCATGCTGGATTAGGGTGGGGCCTGATGAGAAGAGGAAAGGAGACGCAGACACACACAGGGACAATGGCATGAGGGAGGCAACCCCCGGAAACCAGGACAGGAGCGAGGAGCAGGTGCTCCCGCAGGGCCTTCGGAGGACCCAGCCCTGCGTACTCTCAGTTTTAGAATTCAGCTTCCAGCACTGTCAGAGAATGTGTTGCTGTTGTTTTTTGGTTGTCTTTTGTCTTTCGCTTTTTTTTTTTTGAGACAGAGTCTTGCTCTGTCGCTCAGGTTGGAGTACAGTGGCACGATCTCAGCTCACTGCAACCTCTGCCTTCCGGGTTCAAAGGATTCTCGTGCTTCAGCCTCCTGAGTAGCTGGTATTAGAGGCATGCGCCACCACACCCGGCTGATTTTTGCCTTTTTAGTAGAGACAGGGTTTCCCCATGTTGGCCATGCTGGTCTGGAACGCCTGACCTTTGGTGATCCACTCACCTAAGCCTCCCAAACTACTGGGATTATGGGCCTGAGCCATCACACCTGGCCTTGTTTTTTGTTTTTGTTTTTGTTTTGATAGAGTCTCACTCTGTCTTCCAGGCTGCAGTGCAGTAGTGTAATCCAGGCTCACTCCAACCTCTGCCTCCCGGGTTCAAGTGAATCTCCTGCCTCAGCCTCCTGAGTAGCTGGGGTTACAGGTGCCTGCCACCATGTCTGGCTAATTTTTGTATTTTTAATAGAAATGGAGTTTCACCATGTTGGCCAGGCTGGTCTTGAACTCCTGACCTCAAGTGATCCGCCCACCTCGGCCTCCCAAACTGCTGGGATTATAGGCGTGAGCCTCCGCGCCCAGCCTCCTCTGTGTCCTTTGGAGTGGAGGCTCAGCCAGAATAAACATCCCCTATATCCTTAACCTTCCAACCAACACCTTCCATCCTCTACATCTAATGGAAACCAGATCCCTCCTTCCTACAGCACTGTCTACCCCTTCAACTGTCCCAGGCAATGTGGATCCCGGCAGCCTTCATGGCATGGAGCTGGGACAAAGGGGGACAACATCTTCTTGACATTTCGCCTTCCCTAAACTTTTCTGCCCTCTCCTTACTAAACAGCAGCTATTTCTTCAGATACATTCCACTCTGCCTTCTGGATTACAATTATCTACCAACACCTATACCTCCTTGAAGATGCCTGTCGGTGGTTCCTACCATGTTCAATGCTACACTTGCCAGAATTCTTGGGGATTTCAAAATACATAGCCACAGTGGCTCACACCTGTAACCCCCGCACTTTAGGAGGCTGAGGAGGGAGGGTTGCTTGAGGCCAGGAGTTCAAGACCAGCCTGGGCAAAATAGGAAGACCCAATCACTACAAAAAAAATTGAAATATTAGGCCGGGCAGGGTGGCTCATGCCTGTAATCCCAGCACTTTGGGAGGCTGAGGCGGGCAGACTTGCGCTTGAGTTTGAGACGAGCCTGGCCAACAGAGGAAAATCCCGTCTCTACAAAAAATACAAAAATTTAGCTGGGTATGGTGGCCCGTGCCTGTAGTCCCAGCTACTCTGGAGGTTGAGGTGGGATGATGGCTTAAGTCCAGGAGATGGAGGTTGCAGTGAGGCGAGTTTGTGCCACTGTATTCCAACCTGGGCAACATTGCAAGCAAGGCCGGGCACAGTGGCTCACGCCTGTAATCCCAGCATTTTGGGAGGCTGAGGTGGGCAGATCACAAGGTCAGGAGATCGAGACCATCCTGGCCAACGTGGTGAAACCCCATCTCTATTAAAAGTACACAAAATTAGCTGGGTGTGGTGGCATGTGCCTGTAGTCCCAGCTACTAAGGAGGCTGCGGCAGGAGAATCCCTTGAACCCCGGGGGTGGAGCTTGCAGTGAGCTGAGATTGCACCACTGCACTCCAGCTTGGATGACAGAGCGAGACCCCATCTCAAAAAAAAAAAAAAAAAAATTAAATTAAGTATTAGCTGGGTGTGATGGCATGTGCCTGTAGTCTTAGGTACTTGGGAGGCTGAGGCAGGAGGATTGCTTAAGCCCTGGAGGTCAAGTCTGCAGTGAGTGAGAGGCACGTTAGCCTTGGTGACAGAGCAAGACCCTGTGTCTAAAAGCAAAATGGAAAAAAACAAAAAGCCCAACTTACACAGAGATCATCTTTCGAATATCCTAATCCCTCAGGTCCTTCACTTGTGCCCAGCTTTCCACTTCCGCTGAAGCTGTTTCAGCTGCATAATATGCCATCTCCAGGCTGCACTTTATTTAGCCAATCCTTCCAGAAGGGCCAAGGACTTTGGTGCCTTTTTTTTTTTTCTTTGGCAGAGTCTCTCTCTGTTGCCCAGGCTGGAGTGCAGCGGTGCGATCTTGGCTCACTGCAACCTCCGCCTGCCGGGTTCAAGGGATTTTCCCGCCTCAGCCTCCCGAGTAGCTGGGATTACAGGCATGAGCCACTATGCCCAGCTAATTTTTTATTTTCAGTAGAGATGGGGTTTTGCCATATTGGTCAGGCTGGTCTCAAATTCCCGACCTCAGGTGATCTGCCTGCCTCGGTCTCCCAAAGTGCTGGGATTCCATGCGTGAGCAGCCGCTCCCAGCTTGGCGCCATCTTTCATGGCTGTCCTCATCCCATCCCATCCCATGCTATCTGCCAGCAGCTGCTATTGGCCTTCAGAATGTATGTCCACCCCATCTCCCTGCCTCTCACGCATTGCCCAGTCTCTCCTCTGGATTCCCAGAGTAGCCTAATGGCTCTCTTGGATTTTGCCTTTGATCTGCATCCCAACACAGTGTCCGAATGACCTCATCAAGGGTATATCAGATTGTGTTTTCCCCTCCAAACCTCCTATGGCTGTGCCCCACAGGGACCTCCCCAGTCAACCCCACACCACGCCTCTGACCTCATTCAATACCCTTTGGTCACACAGGGTCCCTGCCCAGGTACTTCTTGCTCAGTCAGCTCCTTCAGGTCCTTGCTGCACGGCCCCTTCCCAAACTACACCCTCCCCTGCAAACACTGCCCTCCTTCCCCCTACCCACCCTGGGTTCCCTTCCCTTCTACCCTTCTTGCTTCTCTCTACGACATTCTAACATACTTTAGAATGTGCTTTTTTTTGCTCTGTCACCTAAGCTGAAGTGCAGTGTTAATGATTACGGTTCACTGCAGCCTCATTTCCCGGACAAGCAGTCCTCCCACCTCAGCCTCCCGAGTAGCTGGGACCACAGGTGCACCACCCACCATGCCCAGCTAATTAAAACAAAATTTTTTTTATACAAAAAAATTAGCTGGGTGTGGTGGTGCACATCTGTAATCTCAGCTACTCGGGAGGCTGGGTGGAAGAATCCCTTGACCCCAGGAGGCGGGGGTCGCAGTAAGCTGAGATCGAGCCACTGCACTCCAGCCTGGGTGACAGAGTGAGACGCCATGTAGAGGTGGGGGTCTCACCGTGTTGCTCAGGCTGGTCTTGAACTCCTGGGCTCAAATGATCATCTGGCTACAGCCTCCCAAAGTGCTGGGATAACAGGCATAAGCCACTGAATGTTCTTATTTTTATTATCGTTTGTCCCCCCAACCTCCACTGGAATGTAAGATACAGGAGGGGTTTGTTTCCGTGCTTTGCCAGATTCTCAGGGCCTTTAATGGTGCCTGCAACCAAACAGGTGCTCAAGTATTTGTTGAATGAATAAATGATTTATCAGTCAGTCTCTTAGGAGTTTAGTTAGCAGGACTTGGTTGGCAAGAATCGGAGAAGTCAGGAGCCAGCCAAGAGAGGGAGGCGGGACTGCCCTGCACAGGTACTTCCCAGAGCCCCAGCTGCCTGCACTCTTTTTAGCAGCCACCCAACAATGTATCGGTTTTTAAAGCAAATGAGGAAATAATGGTTCAGGCTGGGCCTCATTCAAGTGAGATTTATGTCATCATTACCCGGTGCCTGCCCTTTAGCAAAATAGAGGGGGAAGGCCCTGCTCTGTAACCTGGCAGCCTAGCAATAAGGGGCAAGGATTGGTTGGGACAATACAGGGAAGTGACTCTCCATCCTCATCTTAATGGACATGAGGGGAGGGGAGGAAAGGATGGGGCAGGAAAGTGCAGGCAAAAGGATGGAGCAGGCAAAGATGAAGAAGCAGGCCCGGCTAGGGGCTATCAGGGACCTTCCCCAGTGTCTCCTCCTTCCTGGTCCTGTACCCAGCTGGGCCCCAGACGCTCTCCACTCTCCAGCTGCCTCTACAAGGAAGGCAGCCTCCTGTATGTCAGGCCCCTGGGGGAGCCTCAGCTTCACCATTCTCTCATGGCCCTCCTCCTGGTCAGAGAAGCTCGACCTCCCAGACCCCACCAGAATTCCCCAGCCCTCCACGGGGCCTCGCCCACCGGGCAAAGCTGGGAGGGTCTCGGGAGGGCTTCTGCTCCCGATCAGGGACCTGGGGCAGAGCGATGAGGATGCGCCTGCCCAGGGAATCTTCCCTCCAAACAGCCCAGCCAGAGGCTGGAAGCTGAGCAACTTCCCTGCCTGTGTGCCCCGGAGGTCCCCACATTGGCCTGCTTGGCCTGCCCATCTCCATCACTCCCAGGGCCCTGCAGGGTGGAGAGAATATTCCAGAACTGTCCAGCCATCCTCCAGCACACACCTCCCCACTAGTACCTTCTTCCCCAGCCGTCGGTGCCCTCCACAGTGGGGGTTCTGACACCAGGATCCCAGCGGGGAGACTTCCCCCTGCAGTATGCTGGGCCACTTACCTTCCTCCTGTGCCTTGGAGAAGCTGCTGGCGGCTGTAAGAGAGGTGAGGGCGATGAGGAGAGGGCCTGGGAGGGAGGGGAGGCTAGAGACAGCCTCGAGACCCACCTGCTGAAGCCAGGAGGGAGGAGCAGGCTGATTCCTGGTAGTGAGGCCCCAGGACCAGCTGGCATCATCACTCACAAAAGCTCTTTTGCGCCACCCCCGCCCCCAACATCTCCTATCACCAGCCCATTTTGCAGATGGGTAAGTAGTGGGTCCAGAATGGTGAAGCAATCCCTGGACCACATATGCAGCAAGTTTAGGGGCTGGTCCAATACTCAAGCCCAGATCTTTCCCTCTCTGTCCCATGTTTCCAAAGGTGCCCTTGCCTTCAGGCCTCATCTCTCCTGAGCTCCCAGTACCCCCACCTGAGCCCGAGGCCTCAAGGCCCCGGCAGTAGTCCCACCATCACGTCCCCCGTGGACTCACCCAGCACAGCCAAGCAGAGCAGCCCAGGGAGCCCCATGCCTCGGTGGGTGTGGGGCCTCTGCTCAGGCAGTGAGAACCTCCTAGTTCCTGGCTTCCCCCACCCTGAGGCCCCTGGGATGCTCCTTGGGTGGGTGCCTGCAGCGGGGAGATAACCTGGAGGCCACAGCACCCCAGGGCCTCAGCTACCAGGGCGGGGCCCAGTACAGCAAACTCCCGCTCAATCCGCAGAGAAACTCCCGCTCAATCTGCAGAGAAGTAGAAGGAGTTTGGACCCTGAAGCCAGACCGGGGCTTAGACTCAGCAGTCACCTCTGAGCCGCAGGACCCTGGGCTCATGTGGTGGGCAGAAGGTGTCCATGCTCAGCAGGGTGTGGTGGCTGTAATCCCAACACTTTGGGAGGCCTGGGTGGGCAGATCACCTGAGGTCAGGAGTTCGAGACCAGCCTGGCCAACATGGCGAAACTCCATCTCTACTAAAAATGCAAAAATTAGCCGGGCGTGGTGGTGCGCACCTGTAATCCCAGCTACTTGGGAGGCTGAGGCAGGAGAATCGCTTGAACCCAGGAGGCGGAGGTTGCAGTGAGCCGAGATCATGCCAACTGCACTCCAGCCTGGGCGACAGAGCGAGACTCTGTCTCAAAAAAAAAAAAAAAAAAAAAAAGATGTCCACGCTCTAACCTCTGGAGCCCGTGAGCACCATGTCACGCAGCGAGAGGAATGAAGGCTGTGAATCTTCTCATTTTGAGAGGAGGAGGTTGTCCTAGATGACCCAGGTGACCCTCATATAATCACTGGGTCCTTTCCAAGCAGCTGGGGACCTGCTGGGCTGAGAAGAGGCAGCCCCACCCATGATGGTTCACAGCCAGGTGGCCAAGGCTGCACCCAGCCCCAGAATGAAACCCCAGACCGACAAGGCCCCTGGTCCTGGAGTGTGATGTGTCCTGGAGTCCTGGGTCTTGGAGTGTGGTGTGCCCAAGCACTGCCCTTCAGAAGTTCCTCAGGCCCCATTGAGGATGGTGGGAAGTCACATGGATGGTCATTCCGCAGGGAACTGGCCCCAGTGCTGGCCTTGGGCAGCAGCAGACCCAGCTGCATCGCAGGCGGTGTGTGTGCAGAGGTCAGCGGCAGAGGCTCCTCACCCGCAGGGAGGGCAGGGGTGAGCAGGGCCTCCCAGAGCCCTGAGGCCAGGGCTGGGGCCAGGCAGTCCCCGGAACACAGACAGATGTGAGAGCACAGGGGATTGAGGCTGGGACCCTGCCAGCTCCGCTGTGGGTCCCTGCACCCGGCATTGTGTCCAAGCTCAGCCTGGGGATGCTGGACCAGCCTGTCACTTTCCGGCCCAGCTCAGTTTCCCACACTTGGTGTGGGGAACGCCTTTTCTGGCTGCCTCCTTCAAGAATGTGTCCCCCGCCGCCAGGTGACCACTGCCTCCTGTGGGAGCTGCTGCCACCTGTGGCTCCTGACTGGTCAACCACACTCTCTGCCCCTGGGCACCGTCCAGGAGTGAACACCTGACCAAGGGAGGCCACTCACAGCCCCGCCCCAGCTCTCCTCTCGGCCTTTCTCAGGGATGTGCTGCACCGGAGTTCTGGGTGTGTTGAGAAGCTGGTCTGAGGGAGAGGCCCTGCTGACCAGGAAGTGGCCAAAAGGATGGTGGGGAGGCAGGTGCAGGTGTCCTGGAGGTCGCTGCAGACTGGCTCTGTTGACCCCTGGGTATTCCCCTCTCCCAGCTGGCCTGAGTCGGTTTCTGCCGCTTGTTACCCATGGTCCCGGGGATGGAGCCTGCCTCCTGTGCACCCACCGGCCTCTCTTCAGTTTCTCCCAGCTGTGGAGCTAGAGCATTTTCTCTTAGTTTCCTGGTAAAACTCCCTTCCCTTCCCAAAGTCTGTTCTCATTTCTGCTGAAGGCGGGTGGGGAAGGGAACTGAAGACTGAAGGGAGACAGAGGTTGCTGGGGAGCTGGCTGGCTGCCCAGGCCCCGAGCTGCTGGCAGCCTCTTGCCTGCAGGCCAGGGAAACTCACTCTTTTTCTCCATGTGGTGTTCAGTTGAGTTTACGCAGCTTATGAGGAGCTCTTCCTCTTCCCAGTGTGTGGGGAAGCTGGGGCCAGAGCGCGAAGGCGGACTCCTGGGCCATTTTCCCCAAGCCTTGAGGGACCCAAACATCTCTCCTGTGCCCCCTCATCCTCAGGGATCACCTCCTGTACCCCCTCATCCTCAGGGATCACTTGTGCACCCGTCTGGTTGACCAGTTCTCTGGGCTGCGCTGCTCCTCTGTCCAGACTGCAGAGTAGGTGAGGACACAGCAGCCATGCCTCCGAGGTCGCCCCCAGGTCACCTTGCGTGGAGTTTGGGGGCCCCCAAGAGCTCTCCAACCACCCACTTCAGGCTGATGTTCTGTGATTTTTGCTCGCAGAGGCCACTGTCCTTGGTAACAAATGCTCTTCCCAGCATCTCCGCGTTTCCTCCCCCATACTGTGTCCCCGGAAGGGTCCTGTGGGTGGGAGTCTGCTCTGGGCTGCCCTGGCCAGGATAGTGGGGTTGCAGGGACACAGAAAGATGGGGCAGCCTCTCAGGGCTGGGCAGGGGAGGGCCAAGTCCCCAAGGCTGGGGGCGGCTGGGACACCCCACGTGCGGTGGGCTCTCCCGCCTGGTAAGACCTTTACTGCATCTACTGCGATGAGCCCTGGACAGTCCCTTCCTGCCTGGCAGGACTTCTAAGCGCCTGGCACAGCCCCTCGTTAGGTCATGGCCCCCAGCTTCCTGTCATGTACAGAAAGTCATCCTAGCCCACAGCACATGCTGCCGGAGCACCAGTTCCGTCTTCACACTGGCTGTCCCCGTGTGCCCTG
Organism: Theropithecus gelada; assembly: GCF_003255815.1. Taxonomy (NCBI): domain Eukaryota; kingdom Metazoa; phylum Chordata; class Mammalia; order Primates; family Cercopithecidae; genus Theropithecus; species Theropithecus gelada. The sequence goes on along the minus strand of NC_037684.1, from coordinate 51,486,258 downwards.
CATCCCAGTCTAGATGCCTCAGATTTCCAGCTTCCCAGCCTCCACTGTGGCCCATCTTTGCTCAGCCCCCGCTCTGCCCTCAGCTCCTGTCAAAAGCTTCCCTTTCTCCAAGGCCCTGCCTGTCACTGGCTCCAAGATACCTCCTGCTGGAAGAAGCCCATTGCTCGAGGCCCCCTGAGCTGTCTTCCTGGGTGGTCCCGATCATAGGGGGCCCCAGGTCCACTCCCCATCATCTCCCATTTGGCTCCTTCAGGCCAGTGACCACATTGTAATAGGAGCCACCACTGCATTTCTAGGTCCCCATGGAGACACTTCAAAAGTCACTGTATGGGCCAAGTGTGGTGGCTCACACCTGTAATCTCAGCACTTTGGGAGGACAAGGCAGGTGGATCACCTGAGGTCAGGAGTTAGAGACCAGTCTGGCCAACAAGGTGAAACCCCATCGCTACTAAAAATACAAAAAAATTAGCCGGGTGTGGTGTCGGGCGCCCGTAGTCCCAGCTACTCAGGAGGCCGAGAGGCAGGAGGATGGCTTGAACCTGGGAGGTGGAGGTTGCAGTGAGCCAAGATCGTGCCATTGCACTCCAGCCTGGGCAACAGGAGCAAAATTCCATCTCAGAAACAAAAACAAAACAAAAAATTAGCCAGGCATGGTGGCAGGTGCCTGTAGTCCCAGCTACTTAGGAGGTTAAGGCAGGAGGATGGCTTGAACCTGGGAGGCAGAGGTTGCAGTGAGCCAAGATCTTGCCACTGCACTCCCACCTGGGCAACAGAAAGAGACTGTCTCAAAAAAAAAAAAAAAAAAAAGGTATTGTTCATTTAATCTTGGAGGCCACTTGGAGGAGCACAGCGTCTTTGTCTCGCCCTGGGTGAGCACACCGAGGCCGAGAGTTTGATGATTCCTTCAAGGTCTCAAAGCTTGTCTTATTCACAGCGCTCGGTGATGTACGCAGTTGGTTCTCAGTACAGTTTGCCAAAGGGCTGCTCTGATTCAGGAGGCTGAGGTGGGCCTGGGAAAGTGCATTTCTTTTTTTTTTGAGACGGAGTCTCACTTTGTCGCCCAGGCTGGAGTGCAGTGGCCGGATCTCAGCTCACTGCAAGCTCCGCCTCCCGGGTTTACGCCATTCTCCTGCCTCAGCCTCCCGAGTAGCTGGGACTACAGGCGCCCGCCGCCTCGCCCGGCTAGTTTTTTGTATTTTTTAGTAGAGACGGGGTTTCACCATATTAGCCAGGATAGTCTCGATCTCCTGACCTCGTGATCCGCCCGTCTCGGCCTCCCAAAGTGCTGGGATTACAGGCTTGAGCCACCGCGCCCGGCCGGGAAAGTGCATTTCTAACCTTTCCCCAGGTGATGTTGAGGCCACTGGTCCAGGGACCACCTTTGGCCCTGAGCTGCTAATTAACAACATGAGTCACTTTTATCTGGTCCAGACTTGTCGCTACCCCCCGACGGAACACAGAGCTCACCATTTCCCTCTTTCTCTCATCGCCAGATGAGGGCCAGAGAACCCTCAACCCCAGCACAGGGCCCAGCACCAGCAGCACTTCACCGTGTTTGCTGGTGAACTGATGGGTCATGAGATGCTGGGTGAGACAAGGATGGCTGCAGGAGAGGCGGAACTGGCCAAGTCTTTGATGACCATGTGAAGAAGCCCCCAGCCCTGAGGGTGAGAGACCAGAGCCTGCCGGATGCTGAGTCCAGGCCAGGAGTCCGGCCAGGAGCTGGTCACTGGTGGAGCTAGAGGCTTTTCAAGTGCATCCTGGGACTTCTGACCTTCCTTCCTGACACTTCGCATCCCCAGCTGCCGGTGAGTCACCTGGAAGCTTCGAAAAGTCCCGATGCCCTGGCTGCTGGACCAACCACATCAGAGTCGCTGGGCTGCGGCCAGCTTGTAGCAGCTACTCAGGTGTTCACCAAGGCTGAGAACCACAGATGTAGAGTCACTGCAGCATGGCAGGGGTGGGGGTGGGAGAACAGGAGGCTTGGAAAAGGAACCTTGAACAGCCTTAAGAACATCAGACACAGCCTTGGGAGGGGGACCCAGCCCTGCCCTTGTGGCCAGCTGCCTCACCTGCCTGGGCCCCTGTCTGCTGCCCACAGTGGAGGCCCATACATACCACTGAGGCCCAGGCAGTGCGGGTACCTTCACGCCACAGATCCGCAAGCTTGGCTCAACCAGGGAGCCATGAAGCAGGCTGGGAGAACCGGGCTCTGCAGGAAGCCAGGGCTCTATTGAGTTTTCCAAGGCAGCTCTTTGGACGTGAGGCTGCTAAGTTATACGACTGGACGAAGAGGATTCCCGCTAGGGAAAAGCTGACCCAGCACCCTCTCACCCGGCTTCAGGCAGCCCCTCAGTCAGAGCCAGGAGCAGCCTCTAAGCCCCACGCTGGGGCAGTGTGGCTCTGGAGCCTGAGTGCCTGGGTTCAAATCCCAGCTCTGGCCCTGGCTGACGCTGTGGCTTGACTGTCTCAGGTGAAGGGAGAGTAACAGGAGGGGATGATGCAGGCAGTTTGCTCTGGAACACAGAGCAGGCCCCCAGGCAGGCTTGCTCTAACTGTGGCCAGCTCTTTCCTTCCTTAGGAAGTGGTCCCCAGACTCTTCTGAAGCTGCTTCCATCAGTAAACAACTTCTGAGGATTCCCAATAGATGTATGTGTATAAATTGCACTCATGGTTCTAAAAAAAGTCAGAACACACTCTAGAAAAAAACTGCATTCATGAGATACTATACTAATAGATTGTGTATATTATAAAAAACATAATAAAAATAGACATTTTAAAGGAATGAGATCAAAATATAAAGAGAAAATTCCCATATGTTCTTCCTGCTTTGTGTGTCCGTCTTTGGAGACCCCTGAGGGAGGCCCTGGAGCCACTGAGGAGGGCGGTGGTTGCCAGGGGCCTGGAAGATGGAGTAAGGAGGCCTGGAGGGGCCCCAGGGAGGCTTTGGTGAGGCAGGGATCGGGGTTACAGCTCTGCGACGCTGGGGAAGCGGAATCTACGGGCGGAGGCCGGGGTACCGTGCGGTCCGGGGCAAGTGGAACGCAGTCCCGCGGCATCCACAACGGAGGGGCCCGGCGGCGGGGCCCGGGGGCCCGGAGAGCCAGGGCACGGGAATCCGGGGCAGAAGGACCGAGGGCGCGAAGCTTGGGAGGCAGGGGACTTGGGGCCTGGAGAGTCCCTCGGGCCTGGCTCCGGCAGCAGTCGCGACAGGTCCTCCACCAGGTGCCACTTCTCCTGAACCTGCTGTGAGGAAAGCAAGTGGCGAGTTGCGACAGGCGCCGCTTCCCACGAGCCAGTGTGAGGACAGCAGCGGCAGCAGCTCCTCGGCCCAAGGGCCAGCCCGCACCCAAAGTAGCCAGAGGCCATGCCCCGCCCAAGACCACACCCTCCAAGGGCCACGCCCCACCAGGGTCCCGCCCCGATGCAGCCCTAGACCACGCCCTCAAGAGTCCCGCCCATAACGCGGCCAGATGCCACTCCCTCCACATCCCCGCCCGAGACCACACCCCCCAAGGGCCCCACCCCCAACATGCCCTGAGACCACGCCCCACCAGGGTCCCACCCCATGCAGCTCCTAAGAGTCCGTCCCCAAGCAGCCCAAGGCCACGCCCCCGTTAAAGGCCCCACCCTGAGGCCACGCCTTAGCCATGTCACTGTTCTGCCCTCAGCTCTATTAAACCCCTGTTCCCAAGCCTAAAGTCGTATCTTTTTTAAAATTGTTTTTGTTTTTGGAAACTGCGTGTCGCTCTGTTGCCCAGGCAGGAGTGCAGTAACAAGACCACAGCCCACTGCAGCCTGACCCTCTCAGGCTCAAGCGATCTTCCCACCTCAGCCTCCGGAATAGCTGCGACCACAGGCACGCGCCACCACGCCCAGCTCATTTCTTTGATTTTTAGTAGAAACGAGGTCTTGCTATGTTGCTCAGCTTCGTCTCAAACTCCTGAACTCAAGCACTCTTCACGCCTCGGCGTGAGCCACTGCACTCAGCCATATTACCCTTTTTTTTTTTTGAGACGGAGTTTTGCTCTTGTTGCCCAGGCTGGAGTGCAAGGGGGTGATCTCGGCTCACTGCAACCTCCGCCCCTCCGCCTCCTGGGTTTAAGCGATTCTCCTGCCTCAGACTCCCCAGGCACCCGCCACCATGCCCAGCTAATTTTTTTTGTATTTTTAGCTCAGACAGGGTTTCACTATGTTGGCCAGACTGGTCTTGAACTGCTGACCTCAGGCAATCCACTCACCTCGCCCTCCCAAAGTGCTGGGATTACAAGCGTGAGCCACCGTGCCCAATTTTATTTTATTTTATTTTATTATTTTATTTTATTTATTTTATTTTATTTTATTTTATTTTCCCACTCTTATTGCCCAGGCTAGAGTGCAACAGCGTGATCTTGGCTTACTGCAACCTCCACCTCCCGGATTCAAGCAATTCTCCTGCCTCAGCCTCCCAAGTAGCTGGGATTATAGGCGCGTGCCACCACGCCCAGCTACCTTTTTTTGTAATTTTTTTTTTTTTTTTCAGACGGAGTCTCGCTCTGTTGCCCAGGCTGGAGTGCAGTGGCGTGATCTCCGCTCACTGCAAGCTCCGCCACCTCCTGGGTTGATGCCATTCTCCTGCCTCAGCCTCCCTAGAAGCTGGGACTACAGGCACACACCACCACGCCTGGCTAATATTTTTGTATTTTTAGTAGAGACGGGGTTTCACCATGTTCGCCAGGATGGTCTCGATCTCCTGACCTCGTGATCCGCCCACCTCGGCCTCCCAAAGTGCTGGCATTACAGGCGTGAGCCACAAAGCCCGGCCACATTCTCTTTTTAAAAAATTAATTACTTATTTTTGGTGGAGACCGGGGTCTTGCTTTGTTGCCCAGGTTGGTTTTGAACTTATGGCTTCAAGTGATCCGATCCTCCTGCCTGGGCCTCCAAAGCACTGGGATTACAGGCAGAGGCCCAGCCCCTAAGGTCATGTCATACCAGGTCTGGTTCCCGGTACCAGGAACCTGAGCTGTTCTCTTCCTCCCCTTCCCCATCTTTACCCTCAGCCTGAGGCCATGCCCTCCAGTAGGAAGAACCCGCCTGACCCACTCAGACCTGTCCCAGGCCCTTGGCCACACACAGGGAAGGGTTTCCACTGAAGCTGCTGTCCCCTTGCCAGTCCCGAGGACACTCACCCACACCAGCTGCTTCCGGAGCCTGTGGATGGCCCTGGCATTGGCCTGGGTCTGGGAGATGCACACCGTCAGGACGAGGCTTGGGTCAGAAGGGGATTCATGGTCAGTTGCCCCTGGGGCCACAAGTGCCTCTCCCTGACTTCCTCTCTCCCCACCTCAGTCTCTACAATACTCGGTACTGGGGTCTTCTCACTGCACACTGCTGTATCTGAGGATGGGACCCTCCTCTCCTTCCTCGAAGAGCCCCTCATCCCCTCACCTCTGGCACAGCAATACCAAGAGCTCAGCAGCTGCCGCTGCCCAGACATGGTGCTTCCCCAGTGATCCTGCAATCCCCACGGCAGCCCAGAGGGTGGGCCCAGGAGGTACCTGCTTTTCAGGGGCCCCTGCTTCCCTTGGCTTTCTGCATCTGGCTCCTGGTTGGGGGTGCACAGGCTTACCACCCCCATGGAAGGAAGGACCTCTCCCTCCAGGTGCCCCCTCCCATGGCCCCTGCTGCCCTGAGCACCTGAGCATGATGAGGAGGGGGAAGCTGAAGGCGTGGGAGCCCAGGTAGTGGAGGGCACGCTGGCCAATGGGCGGGAGCCCAAGGGCCACCAGCTCCGGGACCACTTGCCAGGGGGCTGAATAGTTGGTGAAGAGGCCGCAGTCCCAGGAGGAGTGGATGCTGGAGAGAGATGGCCAAGGCGGGCTGGCATCAGGGTCCTGGGTGAGGAGCTACCCCTGCCATCCTCTGGGTGCCCCCCTCCTCTTCCCCTCACCTGCTGACCACATAGCCCAGGGGCACTGCAGCCAGAAGCAGGCCCAGGAGGAGCACCAGCTGGAAGAAGAAGGTGGAGCTGGAGGCGCGGAAGGGCCGCGAAGATGCCCTGGAGTTCTTCAGGAGGGTGTACTGGGGGCGCAAGCAACAGCAACAAGGAATCAGAGAGTTATGCAGACCCCAGGAGGCTGACGCCCAGGAAAGGGGGCAGGAGGCAAGCCCCGCTCAAGGCATCCACCCAAAGGCACCAACCCCATACTCCCCAGCCATGAGCCGACACCTTCTTGATGTAGAAGGTGAGGAAGAGGAAGACGCTATTCAGCAGGGGCAGCAGGGGGCAGTAGAAGAGGCCCATCCAGGTGACCGTCTGCCCCGCCACGATGTCCAGCACATTCTTGGGGACCAGGAACTCCTCTCGTTCCAGCCAGGCCCAGAACCGGCCTGATAACCGGTCCACCAGCAGCCTGCAGGGATGGGAGGGTCCAGGTACCCACCACTCCAGACAGATGCGTGGGCCGTATTGGCCATAGCCACAGCCTGCCACTCACTCCCGAGCTCCATACTGGACCCGCTCACCCTTGGCTGTAGCCACTGGCCACCCCCAACATGCCCGTGGCACCCCCACCCTTCTGGAGGCGTCACCCCAGGGCTCACCTCCGAGGCAGGGTGACCAGGAAGGCAAAGGCCACGGTGAGGAGAAAGTTGAAGATACTCAGCTTGTACAGCTCCTCCCCCACGGAGTTCTCCCAGCACTGGGGTGCAGGGGAAGGGGACCTGTCACCACTCATGGCCTCCCGGCCCTCCCTTCCCTTAGCCTCCTGTGGGGGGTCTCTGTGGTACAGGTGCCTTGCCTGGTGTCTGATAGAATCGTTAGGTTGAAACCCAGGCCTTGAGGATGGGATTAGAGCAGGAAGCCTCACAGCCAGGGCAGCCACACTACACCATGTGGCAGCAGTGGCGCCCCCTGGAGGTGTGCCATGGTGCAGGCAGTCCTGCTCACAGCTTCTCTCAAAGGTGACTAAAGGGGCAGGAACAGGGCTCTGCACAGTTTGAGGGGAGCTTTTGGGGAGAAGGAAGGGAGAGACAGGCTCCGCCGGGCTGCCAGCCACCTGATAGTCACAAGCGTTGTAGCCGTAGGACTCACAGCTGGTCTTGTCTCTGCCAATGCACAGTATGGTCTGACCCAGGGAGAAGGAGAACATCCCCAAGCTGGCCAGCTTCAGCACCACGCACCTGTGGGTAGGGACCTTGTCAGGTGGAGGGGCCCAGGCACACAGGCACTGGGCTCCCCCCAAGCTACAGGTGTGGCTGATGTCTTGAGTGGGATCATGTTGTTTCCTGGGCCCAGTCTCCTTCCAACCTGCTCTGTCTGTGGCAACGTGGTCCAAAGTGTATTCTCAGAGTCTGAGTCTCCAGGTGATTCATGGGAAAAAGGGTTCTGTGGGGGGTTTTTTTGTTTGTTTTGAGACCAAGTCTCACTCTGTCACCCAGGCAGGAGTTCAGTGGTGTGACCTCGGCTCACTGCCACCTCTGCCTCTTAGGTTCAAGCGATTTCTGACTAAATTTTATATTTTTAGTAGAGACAGTGTTTCGCCATGTTGGCCAGGCTGGTCTCAAACTCCTGATCTCAGCTGATCCACCCGCCTTGGCCTCCCAAAGTGTTGGGATTACAGGCGTGGGCCACTGCGCCCGGCCAAGGGTTCTGTTTTTAAATCAGTTTGAGAAACACTGCACAGTCCAGCCACGTTCCCCTACAGCCGGTGTGGAGAGGCACATGCAGCAAGCCCTGCGGTGGAGAAGCCTGTGTGTGGCCTTTTCAGGATCCTGACTACAGGCGAGCTCCTCCTTTCCTCTGCCACCTGTGGACGTCGAAGCCCACTGACATGAGCTTGCATGTCATAAACACATGCCACACATATGTACTGCACAATGCATGACCAGACAATAGGTGTGATTGTCTAAATGAAACATCATCGCATGCACGTTATCTGTTTTTACTTTTTTTTTTTTTTTTTTTGGAGATAGGGTCTCACTCCATTGCCTAGGCTGGCGTGCAGTGACGTGATCACAGCTCCCTGTAGCCTTGACCTCCTGGGCTTAAGTGATCCTCCTGCCTCAGCTTCTCTAGTAGCTAGGATGGTGTGCCACCATGCCCAACTAATTTTTTTGTAGTTTTGTAGAGACGGGCTCTTGCCACGTTGCCCAGGCTGATCTCAAACTCCTGTGATTCTCCCATCTTGGCCTTCCAAAGTGTTGACCTTACAGGCGTGAGTCACTGTGCCTGGCCACGTGTTAGCTCTGAGGGGACATTCCCGCTGCTGACATGGGGCTAGAGAGTGGCTGGGAACAGTGGTTCTCCTGTTGAGGGAGCTAGGGGTAGGTGAGAGCATTTTTTTTTTTTTTTTTTTTTTTGAGATGAAGTCTTACTCTGTAGCCCAGGCTGGAGTGTAGCAGCATGATCTCGTCTCACTGCAACCTCTGCCTCCCAGGTTCAAGCGATTCTCCTGCCTCAGCCTCCCAAGTAGCTGGGATTACAGGTGCGCACCACTGCACCCGGCTGATTTTTTGTATTTTCAGTAGAGATGGGGTTTCACCATGTTGGCCAGGCTGGTCTTGAACTCCCAACCTCAGGTAATCTGCCTGCCTCAGCCTCCCAAAGTGCTGGGATTATAGGCATGAGCCACTGCGCCCAGCTGGTGAGCGCTTTTTAACTTAGAGACAGGGTCTCACTCTGTCACCAGGGCTGGAGTGCTGTAGTGGGATCACAGCTCACTGTGTCTTCAAACTCCTGGGCTCAAGCCATCCTACTGCCTCAGCCTCCCAAGCAACTGGGACTACAGGCGTGCACCACCAAGGTCGGCTAACTTTTTAATTTTTTGTAGAGACAGGGTCTTGCTTTGTTGGCCAGGCTGGTCTTGAACTCCTGGGTTCAAGCAATCCTCCCACCTCGGCTTCCCAAAGTGTTGGGATTATAGGCATGAGCCACTGAGTTCAGTCCAAGGGCTTATTTTTAAAGTCTCCACTTTGTTGAACACTTTGAATTTTTAGGTGTTTTTTTGAGACAGGGTCACACTCTGTCACCCAGGCTGGAGTGCAGTGGCGCATTCTACTGCAATGTCTCCCTCCCAGGTTCAAGTGATTCTCCTGCCTCAGCCTCCTAAGTAGCTGGGATTACAGGTGTGCGCCACCACACCTGGCTGATTTTTTGTTTGTTTGTTTGTTTGTTTTTTTGAGACGGAGTCTCGCTCTGTGGCCCAGGCTGGAGTGCAGTGGCCGGATCTCAGCTCACTGCAAGCTCCGCCTCCTGGGTTTACGCCATTCTCCTGCCTCAGCCTCCCGAGTAGCTGGGACTACAGGTGCCCGCCACCTCGCCTGGCTAGTTTTTTGTATTTTTTTTTAGTAGAGACGGGGTTTCACCGTGTTAGCCAGGATGGTCTCGATCTCCTGACCTCGTGATCCGCCCGTCTCGGCCTCCCAAAGTGCTGGGATTACAGGCTTGAGCCACCGCGCCCGGCCGATTTTTGTATTTTTAGTAGAGACAGGTTTTCACCATGTTGGCCAGGCTGGTCTTGAACTCCTGACCTCAGGTGATCCACCTGCCTTGGCCTCCCAAAGTGTTGGGATTACAGGTGTGAGCCACCATGCCGGGCCTCAAACAATAAAGTTTCAAAGCAAACCAAACACGACTGACTTTGAGGAAGCAGAGGGAAAAACAGGGCAAGTGATGGTTGAGGGTGGTGGGAGGGAGAGAAGCTGGTGGGAGCTCAGGCGGGCTTCACAGTAGAATTTCTGTGGCTGGGTGAAGGGTGGAGAAGTAGGGGGTCTAGACAGGACCTAAGTACTAAGGCAGAAGATGGCAGAGCCTGGTGGGGGGGTGGTCCCAGCTGCTCTGGTGGGAGGATCGCTTGAGCCCAGGAGGCCGAGGGCTTGCTTTTGAACTTGCACCTGGTAGGCACGATGCGCTTGACTTTGGCTGGGTGCTTTACCCATGTGAACCTCAGTTTCCTCATCCCTCAAAGGGGGATGAGGATGGTCTGGACTTTATGGGTCACGTGAGGGTTGTCCGGGTAAGGGGAGTACATTCTCAGGGTGTAGAAGCTCTGCATGTCCCGTGTTGCTGGTTTTCCTGTGTGCAAAGCCCATTCCCAACACCCCTGGCCACAGTCCCTTGCTCCACTGAATGGCCAGAGCTTGGTCCAGACTGGCGACTTCCTTCAGAGGCGGGGGATTGGAAAGCCTTAGACCTGGGGCGATGAGGTCGTGTGCAGTGAGGTGTCTACCTGCCTTCCCTTGGGCCACTAGTGAACAGGGAAGCCTCTCAGCTGGGGACCCCAGGTGCCAGGTGACAAGCAAAACAGAGCAGCAGGATGTAGACTTGTCCCCACCAAGGGTGGCACTCACCACATCAGGGTGAGGTTGACTTCCGTGTTGGGAGGGTAGTTCTCCAGCTGGATCAGGAATGTGAACAGCAGGGGACCCAGGAAGTTGACCAGGGCGATGACCCCAGGGGGCAGGTACTGGAGCAGCAGAAACAGGGACTCCTGCAGGAAAAGGCAGGTCAGGGGAGCCCGTGTGCTGGAGGGCCCCTGTCGGCTCTCTGCCCCCCATGGCCTCCTAAAGTGTAACTCTGGGGCAGGCCCAGAACAGGGAAGACTGTAAGCTATTCACTTTGGCAGTCTGGCAGTCGGTGGGAATATCCAGTGGGAGCCCGCCTGTCCTGGCCGTGACCTGTGGCCACGACCGATTGAACCTCTCTGAGCCTCGGTTTCCTCATCTGTAAAATGGGATCATCCCGTCTCCCCCCGCAGTTCTGGCCAGGATTAAATGAATGCAGTTGCCTAGCACCTCCTTGTTGTCCTGTGAGTACTTGGTAGCCCAGAAGATGGCGCTGATGGCCCCAACCACCAGGAGCCCGATGAGTATGTTGACCCGCAGGTAGGAGAGCAGGTGGCAGGCCCTCTGGGCCCGCGTCTGCTGCTGCATCAGCTGGAAGCGGCGACCCTCCTCCAGCTCCACCTGCCAGGAAGTGTGGGGACAGGGGCAGCTGCAGGCGCGGTGGGCGTGGGAGGAAAGGGTGCAGGAAACGCTCTCACATGCCGTCACAACCGTTCACACTCACATACACGGTCACGAACTCTCACACTGTCACGTTCCCAGAGACACTCCGATTCACACATTCACAGGAGTGCTCACCATCACCCATTCAGTCACATGTGCCCTCACACGCACACACATTCACATGCTCTCTGTCACGCTCCCACAGGCTCCCACACATGCTCACACACACTGGGACAGTCGCACTTGCTTGCACACACCTGGAGCTCATGGATCGCACACTCACTCACACACATCTGCAGCTCGTGGATCTCACGCACTCACTCGCACACACACCTGCAGCTCGTGGATCTCACACGCTCGCTCACATACACACCTGCAGCTCGTGGATCTCACGCACTCGCTCGCACACACCTGCAGCTCGTGGAGCTCATGCACTCGCTCGCGCACACATCTGCAGCTTGTAGAGCTCACGCACTCGCTCACACACACACCTGCAGCTCGTGGATCTCACGCACTCGCTCACACACACACCTTGAACTCGTTGCTGATCTCATGCTTCTTGATGATGGCCGCTTCCTGCACCCGGATGCAGAAGTCCCATGAGGAGAAGACCTTGGCGCTGAGAGGCGCCTGATAGCCCTGACCCAGCAGAGTCTTCTGCGGCAGCCCCTTCACCATCCTGCGGGGCAGGAGACCAGGGGCTGCTGGAGGAGGGGCACCTCTACCATCCAGCCTCAGCCTTGGCTTGGCTCTGGGCCTGTGGTGGGGAGGACGCCTGCAGCCCCAGGTGCAAGTCCTGGTGAGTGAGGAGTCGGGGTAGGGGTAGGGGGGCAGTGGCCCTGTTCCTAAGGTCTGTGGCCAGAGCCTAGGCTGAGGAAGCACCCAGGAGCCTGCTGTGCGGGGCCATGGGCGTTCCTGCCAGTGGGAGAGTACCCTGCCAAGGAAAGGCGGATCAGGGAAGATTCCCCCGGGAAGGGTTGAAGGTATGGGCTTTGCTCTCACCGCCGCAGAGTCCCACAGAAGCAGAGAAGCAGGCAGGCCAGCGGGCTGAAGAGGTAGGCCAGGCGGATGCTGTACGCCGAGCTGCTCTCAGGCCCCACTCGGTACGCACCATAGAAGAGATAGGTGTTGGTGAAGGCCTGGGGACAGCGACGAAGATACCCAGCCCGGGTGAGCGCCAGGCTCAGCTTAAGTGCTTTCCATATATGATCTCGCTAGCCCCCGTACAATCCCCCCATCAGGTAGGGAGTGTCCCATCTTAGAGGCCCACAGAGGTCACAGGGCTTTGAGAAATAGAGCCAGGACTGGAACCCAGGAGCCCCCATTGGTAACCAGTCGATGGCTTCCCAGGATGAGGGTGGGGAAGTGCTTCTCCCAGAGGCTGGGGCACTTTTTCCCTTTTGTCCCTGGCACCCCCTACACCAGCTGGGCTCCGAGGACCACGGGCATGTGTCCATGAGTCTATGTTGGGCACAGTGGCCTCAGCCTCTCTCTAACCCCACCACTGGCCAGGCTAGTCTGTCTAGGTAAGACCATCCCCTGAGGAGCCGAAATGTCCCTGGAGGAGTAGAGGTCCTCTTAGACTTGTGGCCCCTGAAGCCAGTTCCCTGGGTCTCCCAGACTCTGGACCATAGCCAGGACAGACCTCACTCACCCTGCCAGTTAAAACATGCCAAAGTTGATTGTGGAACCTCAAAACGCCAGGCTGGGACTGGCGGCTGCCAGGGCACTGGAGGGCTGTTGAGGAGGAAGGAGGTCAATAGAAAGGGATCCCCAAGGCATAGGTGAGGTTCTGCGGCTACTGCTCCGTAACCCCCAACCCTGGGGAGGCCTGAGCAGGGGGCTGAGGATGTGCCAGAGGTGTGCCCCACACAAGGCGGAGTCAGGGAGAGAGAGCCCCGGGGCCAGCACGGCAGGACCACGCCCAGGGTTGTCCCCACGCTCTGGGCCCTGGGCCAGCCCCTCATGGCGCAAGTGGGCACTGGAGCACTTCCCCTGGTGGGTCGCGCACTCACTCAAGTTCAGGGCGGGGCCTGGGTCAGGGGGGCGGAGCCAGGCCAGGGGCAGCAGCACGAAGCTTGCGGTGAGCAGCAGGCTCAGCAGGTTGAGTAGCAGCAGGAAGCGGAGGAAGGTGAAGTAGGAACGGATTCCGGTGCCGAAGAGGCCTGCAGGGGGAGAGCAGGGTGGGTCAGGGAGGCTGGGGCCGGGCTGAGAGTCCAAGGGCGGACCCACCGGACGGGGTGGGTGCCCGCCCGAGTCCGGAGGTACTGCTGACAGTCACCTGGGGGCGCTGCGGGGGCTCGAGGTTTGCGGTGCCCGCGGGCGGAGGGGGTGGGAAGGGGGAGGGGCTGATTGGTCGGGGGACCCGGGCGAAGGCAGGTGGGATGATGCCACCCTCCTTTTTCCGATTTGGGCAGTGGGGCTCCAGAGAGGGCAAGGGGAGGCGCGGTTCGCGCGGGTCCTACCCCCGATCTCGTAGAGCGCCGCCTCCCAGAGCCCAAGGCCCCGGGCCAGCCTCTGCGCTGCCTCCCGCAGGCGCCTTTCCACCGTCTGCCGCCGGCGCTGCCACCTCTGCCAGCGCAAGGTCTGCACCCCCGCGGGCTCCCGCAGCTGCCTGGACGGGGGTGGTGACAGGGGCGCCCCTGAGTCACCCGCCCTGCCCACCTGGGCCAGGCAGACGGGGTGTTCCCACCCCATCCGACGGGGCAGCCTCGCAGCACCCCCCCACCCACCGTCCGGCGCCCGCGTGGCACCCACCAGATGAGGCGCTTGTCCATCATGGCATAGGGCAGCCCGCGCACGGGCGCCCCGGAGCAGCGCAGCCGCTCCATCTCTGCCTCCCACAGCTCCTCGGGCTCCGGCACCCCAGGGGCCCGCTCCGATGGCACCGATCGTGGCGGCAGCATCTCGGCAGGCGTGGGCGGAGGCTGGGGCGCCTGGCTGCTCGTGGAGGGGATATGAAGCCTCAGGTGGATGAGCCGCAAGGCCTTGGCCCTGGCCTCTGTGCACTCTGGGCTGGGGGCAGGTCCGTCCTTCCCCTCTGCGCCGGCGTCGGGGCCTGGGTTCCTGCAGCCCTAGGGTCCACTTGCCCGGGTCTGCCGCTTTGCCGCCTCCGGGGCTCAGAAATGAGAGAGAATCCTGCTGGGGTTGAATTCGGGCCCAGTCCCGCTCCAACTCTCAGAGGGACACACAGCCACAGCCTCAGTCTCCCCATCTGTCAAGGGCATGGAAAGTCGAGACCGTCACAGGCAAAGCCAGGACCTGCTGCACCCGGCACCCATCTGTGCCTGTGCCCACCTTCACCCTGAGGATAGACAATTCCTGCTCTTCTCCACGTGCCAGTTTGCCCTTCGAGAAGAGCCTGTGTCCCAAACCCCACAGTTCCTGGGACTTGGCATCTGCCGCATCTGACTCTGGATGGCTGGGGACCCCTTTCTGTCTTCCTTCTAGTGGTCCAGCCTCCAGGCCCGGGTCTGCCCAGATACTCCGGGAGCCCCCGATGAGGACCTGTGGCTATAGCCCCAGCCATGGGGACAGGAGCAGGGACCCACTGCTGGCCTTGTAGGGCTCTAGTTGGCCCTCCACAGCCCCTCACCCTCTGCATTCTCCCTCCACTTAACATCCAGCTCACCTGGGGACCGAGGGACCGAGTCCCTGGAGGAGTCCCCTTCTCAGACGACTCCTGACAAGCCAGGCAGGGCAGTGAGGGAGCCCAGGGGAGGGGTCACGTGACAGGAACCCCAGCTTCCCTCTCCACTACCTCCCTCCTCCCCTCCCACCCCATGGTTTCCTCTGCTCTAAACTGAGGCCGAGCAGGCACTTCCTGTGGGCCCCTGAGATGCAGAGGTGAAGGTAACAGGCGTAGGCCGCTTAGCCTCCCCGGGAGCTCTGTGCACACTGGGTTGCAGGTGGCCCGCCCTTCCTCTCTGCACAGGAGTCGGGGCCTGGTCTTTTGCAGCCTTAGGGTCCACTGTCCCGGGTCTGCCCCCTGGCTGCCTCCGGGGATGCCCAGCCTGTGACTGAGGCCCTCTCCGTTCCACCCCTTCCAGCCTGGAGAGGCAGGACCTGACCTCGAGGCCCGAGTTGGGAGCCTGACATGGGTGGGGATACGGACGGCGGGGTGCAGGGGCCAAACTCTTTATCTGCCTGCCACAGAGCCCCTGGAGGGTGTGATAATGACAGGATGGTTGGCTTCCCTGAACCTGGCTGCTGGGTTTCCAGATACTCTTGGTGTTACTGCTGGACTTCCCCCGTCATTGGTGCTATCATTTGCCAAGGCCCGGGCCTAGCACCTGGCCCATAGTTAGTGCTGAGGAATTGGCTCCATTCCTGCTCTCCCAGGCTAGATATTTAAGACATAGTTTTGCCAATTCCTTGTCCTCGGGCCCCTGGGAGGCCCACAGCCCTGACTCTCTGCTCCCTCTCCACCTGCTGTAGGGCCCAGTCATCAACCCACTCAGGTTGAATGTTCATAGCTTTTTCTGCCTCTCTGCCCACCTCCTTCCTGGTTTCCAGACACCTTTCTGTGTGTCAGGCCCAAGCTGTGTGCTGGTGCTGGGCACACAGTGGGCTGGGGTAGGAGGGGGCACAGAACCACAAATGTACATGTCAATAGGAAGTGGCAGGTGCTCCACCAGGGTTCAATCTGGGGAGGCTCCCCAGAGGAGGTGGCATTCATGCAAATTCAGTGTGGGTATGCAGAGAGGGGGAAGCAGTGGGAGGAGAGGCAGGGGCTGGGCCTCCATGCTAGGGTGCCACTTGCCAAGAACCAGCTAGGGGTAGCCATCTGAGGACCACACTGGCAGCTGCAAAAGGTCTGAAGCTTGGCCCCTGCCTGGTCCTTGCTTTTGCCTGCCTGCTCTCACCTGCAGCAGCGCCCTGTCCTGCCCTCCTGGGCTCCAGCTCACATTCACCCTGCCTGCTTCATGGCCTCTCCCCACCAGGAATGACCCTCCCTTCCAAATGGGCTTGGGGTTGGGGGTGCCATCTCAAAGCCAGTTTCCTCCATAGAGTTCCCAGGTGGACCACCAAGTCTCCTGCTTTGACCGGGGGCACCCAGATTAACCTCTCAGCCTCAGTTTCCTCATCTGTGAAATGGGAGAATATCAGTGTATACCTTCCTGGCTCATGGGAAAGAACAGAAAACAGGGCAATGGGTACAGCACCTGGGGACAGTCAGGTAGGTGTCAGGGTGTCCTCCTTTTCATCCCCTCCTCTCCACACAGCACACAGGAAGTGAGCCAGAACTCTTACTAGATAAACAATGAACTGCGCAGGTGTCAGTCGGGGCAGATAACCAGGCTCCCCCAGCGGAGGTCTGGGAGAGTCAGCAGGAGGCTTGCGGTGGGGAGGGGGTTGCCTAATTTGGCTGAGAGACTCTGTTCCTGGGGCTTTCAGCGGCATCTTACTTGGACGATCCCTAACCATGGGAAGCAGATGGGTCTGGAAGTACTGCCCCTTTTTGGAACTTGGGGAAACTGAGCCTCACAAAAATTGGGTACGTCAACCAGGGACTGGAATGAATCCAGACACTCGGCCGCCGTGGCCCAGCTCAGACCTCAGGAGGAGGGGTCGGAAGTTGGCAGGGAGGAAGGCACAGTCACCGCGGGGCGCCCGGAGGGGGGCAGGGACGCCGCGGGCGGGGCCGGGTCACGTGATAACCGAGGCCCGCCCCCCCCCCCCCCCAAC
Source organism: Theropithecus gelada (assembly GCF_003255815.1). NCBI lineage: Eukaryota > Metazoa > Chordata > Mammalia > Primates > Cercopithecidae > Theropithecus > Theropithecus gelada. The sequence continues at coordinate 51,469,581 of NC_037684.1, read as the reverse complement.
CCCGACGTGGGCCGGGAGGTGCGGCTACCCCCAGGCCCCGCCAGAGCTGCGACTGACCCCGTCGCCCCCGGGGCCCTTTGCCACTCCCTCGGGAAGGAGAGCCGAGCCCTTAGTTCCCGGCGGCCCTTGCGGGGCACAGGTGAGCCCTGGCTGCGCGCGCGGCCCCCGCCCTCCCCCGGCGCCTCCCAGGTGAGCGGCCGCGATTCCGGTCCCGGGTCCTGCCAGCCCCGGCTGCTTCTCTCATGCGGGGACAGCGGACCCCCCCCCCCGAATTTCTTTCGGCCTCTGAGGCCACTTGGTAGCCGAGTTCCCTCCCCGGGTGCTCCCGGAGCTCCCAGGGCTTGACTCTCCGGCTCGGACAGAGCTGGGAGCGGCAGGGGCGCGGAGGACAGAGTGGGGGCCAAATCTGCAGCCCCCAGGCGAGCTCCGGGGCACCGGGAGGGGAGGGGCGGGTTCAGTGGCCCCCGAGTTGCAGCCGCCCTGGGCTCCGGGGCCAGGTTGCGGCTCTCACTGGGTAGCGGCTGCTCCCGGGGGCTCGCTGCCGGATGGGGTGGGGGTTCCTGGAAACGGGCGCCGCCCAGCCCTCCCCACCTGGCTCAGGGCTCGGGAATGGTGCGCCCGGAAACTCCGCTGGACTTGCCCGGGCCTCGGGGCGGGGTGCTGGGGTGCCGGGTCCCCTGAGCTTAGAAAGGCCTGTCTGGAGGAAGGGATTCCAGCTTTAGGGACTGGATGGGGCGTCCTCAAGTCCCTCCTTGGGCAGCTGTCCCGTGCTAGGCTGGGTGGGGGCCGCCTCGAACCGAGCTGTGTACTGGTTTTCCCACCTCTTTGCGCCTGCTGGAGGGAGGGGGTAGTGTGGGGTCTGGGCCCGAAGATGGCACCCTGGACACTGAGGGAGGGCACCGTCTGGCCCTGTGACTGGCACCCCTGCAAGGAGCTGCTCTGTTGGGGCACCCGGGCTTTGTCCGAGGAATCGCCCGTCAACCCGGCCGACTTTGAGCCCTGAGTTCCTGAGAGGGAGGGCAGGAGCAGCCCAGGGGAGAGGCCCGCAGGACTCGCTGGTGGCTGGGAGCTGAGTCCTGGCTCCACTCCCATAGGGTGAATAGGCCCTGAGCCCAGGGCCCCAGGCAAGGCTGCTCTGGTTACAGTTGTGCTGGGTGACGGCAGAGCCAGGACAAAGGAGGCTTGTTGAGGTCCTGGCCACCCTTCCCCAGCTGGCCGCCCTGGGATGATGGAACGCAGGGGAGTGGGTCTTCTGAGAACATGAGGACCTTGGCGCCCTGATGGGGGTGGCCTGGAGTGACCGCTGTGTGGGGGAAGAGCCTCCTGTGCTGCTTTTGCCTGGGGCTGGGGGCGGTGAGGGCTCCAGCAGCTAATTTCCTCTGGAGGAAGTGCTTTGGGGTCATAGGGCAGACGCAGAGACGGCCTCCAGCCTGCCCTGACCTTTCTCTCCAAAAAGGAGGTGTCTCGTGCCAGAACCCTGGGAATGGAGGTCCTGAAAGGGGCTGTGTCTACAGGCACCCCACCTCTTCCCCATTTCCCGGGGACTGGCGACATCGAGGAAACAGATGGGGAACTGCAGACCCCACACCCTTCCTTCCTCTCTCCCCTCTCCAGACACTGGAGGGGCCCCATTCCATTCTGGCATGAGGCTTATTTGGTGCCTGACCACGTGTCTAGCTGGGGTGGTAGGGGGGCAAACAGGACTGCCTGGGCTGTGAGTGGCACCTCCCGTGGTCCCCCGGGAATGGCCGGTGTGGACGCCCGCCAGGCATTGAAGGCCAGCCCTGGCTCTGTGCCCCTGTCTCATCAGATGGGCAGCAGGAGGCTCCGGAGGTGGCGCCCAGGCTCTGAGCTGCCCTAGGTCTGCAGACTAGCGGGCATTGGCCAGAGACATGGCCCAGCCGCTGGCCTTCATCCTCGATGTCCCTGAGACCCCGGGGGACCAGGGGTAAGTGCTCTGGGGCTGGAGGCTGGAATGTTCCACCCCTCACGGAGAGGTCACCTGAGCAGGGGTCGCTGGAAGGAGAGAGGCGGCTGTAGCCTGACTGCCTCCCCCCCCCCCCCCCCCCCCCCCCCCCCCCCCCCCCCCCCCCCCCC
>NC_037684.1:51367194-51467386 GCF_003255815.1 Theropithecus gelada | reverse complement strand
GTGGGGGTGGGGGTGGTGTTGTTCCCCCCCCCCCCGGGGGGGCCCCCGGGGGGGGGGGCGCGGGAGGGGGGGGGGGGGGGGCGCCCCCCCCCCCCCCCCCCCCCCCCCCCCCCCCCGCCAACCCCCTCAGCAGCCAGGAGCCCAGCCCCTACGATGAAAGCGAAGTGCACGACTCCTTCCACCAGCTCATCCAAGAACAGAGCCAGTGGGCGGCCCAGGAGGGGCTGGAGCTGCAGCAGAGGGAGCAGGAGGCCACAGGTAAGCCCAGGCCTGGATGCTGGGCAGTGTGGACCAATACTTGGGTGCCCCAGCCCCTCAGGACAGGTCTCCCAGCTCTGCAGGCCTGGGATGGGGTGGGAGATACTGTGGCCAACAGCATCTCCAGGACCCCGGCGAGTCTTTCTTGCTTTGTAGGGAGTGGCCAGCAGACGCTCCGGTGGCCCGAGGGCACCCAGAGCACGGCCACACTCCGCATCCTGGCCAGCATGCCTAGCCGCACCATTGGTGAGTGGGGGCCCCGGCCCGAGTTGACCCCAGCCCCTGGGGCTGGGCTTCCCGCCAGCCATCTCCCTGGGTAGCGGCTGCTCCCGTAGCTCAGAGCCAGGCCCAGGGCGGGCTCCTAGCCCACCCCATCTGTCGCTTGGAGGCCCAGCACAGCCCCATGTGGCCCTCTTTGGGTTCTAAAAATGATTCCAGAGTCGTCACGGGGTAAAAATAGGCTTTCGGAACACAGTGGTGCCCGAAGTCTTTGTTGAAGGGATTTTCCTGGGTCCTGGGAAGGGATGAGGCCTGTGGTGAGCCCTTCCTGGAGGGAGGGAGGCCGGGCCTTGCCTGGCCTGGCCCTGCCTAGCTGCCTCCGTAGGCCGCAGCCGAGGCGCCATCATCTCCCAGTACTACAGCCGCACCGTGCAGCTTCGGCGCAGGAGCAGCCGGCCCCTGCTTGGGAACTTCGTCCTCTCTGCCCGGCCCAGCCTCCGCCTGTACGACCTGGAGCTGGACCCCACAGCCCGGGAGGAGGAGGGTGAGTGGGCATTGGAGCCCCCGTCCCAGGCGGACACCGGCCTGAGGTGGGGTGCAGGAGGCTAGCGTGGCCGGGGCGGGGGCTGGGGTGCCGCAGAGCCAGAGGTCCCTCTCCTATCCCTTAGCCGCTGCCTGATGGCTCCCCCGTCCCTCTGCAGGGACCCACGGGGACAGGGAAGTGGGGGTAAGCGTCTTGGAGTGCTTGGCAGGTTGTGGCCCTGGGCCCCGAGTTGGGGACTGTAGGGGAATCAGGCCCCTCTGCTCTGTGAGCTCCCTGCTTGTCGCAGCGGCTGACTGAAGCAAACACATGGATTGGTGATTCAAGCTCAAATAAGGGCACCAAGGTGTCTCGGGACAGTGCCGCAGGGACGCACAGGCCTGTCCAGGGTCCTGGCTGCAGGCGGCAGGGAGGGGCACTTGAGGATGGGCAGACCTGTCTCTTCCTCTCACAGAGAAGCAGAGCCTCCTGGTGAAGGAGCTCCAGAGCCTGGCGGTGGCACAGCGGGACCACATGCTCCGAGGGATGCCCTTGAGCCTGGCTGAGAAACGCAGCCTGCGGTGAGCAGCCCCGCCCCTGACCCCGTCCCTGTTCTGCACCCCCAGACCCACTTCCTCAGCTGGGCTGGGTGGTGGGGGAGAAGGGGCTAAGCCGGTGGGTGACTGGTCTCCAGGAAGGAGAGAGTCAGGCCCCTCATTGGTCCAGGCACTTATGGCTGCCTCTGTCCCCAGAGAGAAGAGCAGGACCCCGAGGGGGAAGTGGAGGGGCCAGCAGGGCAGCGGCGGGGTCTGCTCCTGCTGTGGCCGGCTCAGATATGCCTGCGTGCTGGTAGGGGCCCCTGGTCTGCCCTGGGGCTGGGGCGGCCTCGGTGCCTCCAACGGCCTCACCCTCACGGCCTCTCTGCCTGTGCCCGCAGGCCTTGCACAGCCTGGGGCTGGCGCTGCTCTCCGGCCTGCAGGCCCTGACGCCATGGCGCTATGCCCTGAAGCGCATCGGGGGCCAGTTCGGCTCCAGCGTGCTCTCCTACTTCCTCTTCCTCAAGACCCTGCTGGCTTTCAACGCCCTCCTGCAGCTGCTGCTGGTGGCCTTCATCGTGGGCCCGCAGGTCGCCTTCCCGCCTGCCCTGCCGGGCCCTGCCCCCATCTGCACAGGCCTGGAGCTCCTCACAGGCTCGGTGAGGAAGCCCTAGGTCTGGGGTACAGGGGGGTGCCTGTCTTTTGCTGCTCTGGCACCATGTCCCCTTCTTGTCCCAGCTTCCCTGGGCCCCCAACCCTTGGCCCGCTGTGACTACAGGTGGCCACAGCCAGCTCCCTGCCTCCCCCTCAATGCCCCTTGATGCCCATCATGCTGGGGTTCCCATGGGGCTGGGAGACCCAAGATTGCTGTGGCCATGGGCCCTCCCTGTTTCCCTCTCGGCCCCTGCCTGGCCGCCTCCTGCTCTGCCTCTGTGGCTGTCAGGCCTGAGGGTGGGGTGCGGTGTGGGGAGAACCCTGACTCACTGGCTCTCCCTGTGGCAGGGTTGCTTCACCCACACCGTCATGTTCTACGGCCACTACAGTAATGCCACGCTGAACCAGCCGTGTGGCAGCCCCCTGGACGGCAGCCAGTGCACACCCAGGGCGGGCGGCCTGCCCTACAACATGCCCCTGGCCTACCTCTACACTGTGGGTGCAGGCTTCTTCATCACCTGCATCACCCTGGTGTACAGGTAACGTCTCCATCTCATGACCTGGGCTCCGAGCTCCGCTCATCCATCCATTCATCCTTTCACCCATTCGTTGATTCTTCCCTCTTTCCTTTCTTCCTTCTATCCATCTACCTGTCTGCTTTCATCTACTCACCTATCCGACTATCCACCCATCCATCCACCCACCCACCCATCCACCCACCCACCCATCCACCCACTCACCCATCCACCCACTCACCCACTCAATTCACCCATCCATTCATCCATCCACCCACCCATCCACCCATTCACCCACCCATCCACCCATTCATCCATTCACCTACCTATCCACCCATTCACCGACCTATCCATCCATTCACCCATCCACCCACTCATCCACCCATTCATCCACCCACTCATCCACCTATTCATCCATCTACCCACCCATTCACCCATCCACCCACCCACCCACCCACCCATCCACCCATTCATCCATCCACCCACCCACCCACCCACCCACTCACCCACTCAATTCACCCACCCATTCATCCATCCACCCATTCATCCATTCACCTACCTATCCACCCATTCACCAACCTATCCATCCATTCACCCATCCACCCGCTCATCCACCCGTTCATCCACCCACTCATCCACCTATTCATCCATCTACCCACCCATTCACCCATCCACCCACCCATTCACCCATCCACCCACCCACCCATCCACCCATCCACCCATCCACCCATTCATCCATTCATCCATTCATACACCTATGCATCCATTCACCCATCCACCCACCCATCCACCCATTCATCCATCTACTCACCCATCCACCCAATTTACCCACCCATCCACCTACTCAATTTACCCACCCATCCACCCATTCATCCATCCACCCACCCACCCATCCGCCCACCCATTCATCCACCCACCCATTCATCCACCCATCTACCCACACATCTACTTATCTACCCACCCATTCATCCACCCATCTACCCACACATCTACTTATCTACCCACCCATTCATCCACCCATCTACCTACACATTTATTCACCCACCCACCCATGCATCTACATATTGCATAAACATTCTCTGTGCTCAGCTCAGGGCAGGATGGTAAATGTCCTAGCGGGGTTTGCTGTCTCTGGGAGAAGATGAACCACTGAATGGGCTGGGACAATCCAGGAGGCTTAGCAGTGTTTTCCCGGTGTTATGGGAGCACTGGGGAAGGAGTCAGGCTGCTTCCCAGGGGAGGCGGCACTTGTCCTGAGAGGGGAAGGTTAGATAAGAGTGGGGATTCATAAGGAAGCAGGGAAGATGTTTTGGTCATTGGGACCAGCAGTGCAAAGGCCCTGAGGTGAGCCCAGCATCTTCTGGTCCGTGTCTCGCCGGGAGGCCACCGGCCAAGTCGGTGGTGAACGCAGCCCTGCCCCCTCTTCTAGGCAGATGTGGCTGGTGTAGAGGGCTGGTGGCAGGGCAGGGGCATGGCAGGAGGCCCAGCCAGGCCCCAGATGGCTCCTGAGTGGGTGGTGGGGTCTGGCTGCCAAGAGCATCCGGTCTGCCTTCTCCCCTTGGCCTCTGCCCCTCAGCTTGTCGGTTCCATGTCTGTGTCTGCTTCTCCCCAGCATGGCTCACTCTTTCGGGGAGAGCTACCGGGTGGGGAGCACCTCTGGCATCCACGCCATCACCGTCTTCTGCTCCTGGGACTATAAGGTGATGCAGAAGCGGGCCTCCCGCCTCCAGCAGGACAACATCCGCACCCGGCTGAAGGTGAGTGGCCCTGGAGCACCACGCTGACCTGCCCAGTTCCCTGCAGGCCTGGCCCTGGCTCCACTTAGGACCATGTGGCCAGAACCATGGTCTAGAGGGAGGACCGTCTGTCCGTGAGCTGAACTCGGGGCGCTGGGCAGGCGGTGATGGGGCAGGCCCTGAGGTTTTCGCCGGTACACACCCCTCAGTTAGAGGCTGCCTCTGTTGTCTGCTAGCGGGTAGTAGCACCATGGCCCAGTGAGCACCCGGGAGCCTGCTCTGAGGCCTCAGGCCCCAGCTGACACCTGCTCCCTGGCTGGCGTTAGCTTGGTGGCCACAGAAGCCCAGTGGGTGAGGACTGTCATTTTTTCTGTGGCTCAGTGAGGAGACTCAGGCGTAGAGGCCAAGGCCCTTGCAGAGGTTGTGGGGCCAGGAGGCTGCAGAGCTGGGCCTCGCGGAACATTCTCTGCCTTTCTGGGGTTCCGTGCTTCAAGGAACTCAGAGCTGTGACCTGTCATGAGCCATTTCATGGGGGGCTTCTGGTCACTGGGGGCCACCCACATCCACAGGGAACAGGAAAGGACCTCTGAGCAAGGCCCCAGCCCCAGCCCCAGCCCCAGCCCCAGCCCCAGCCCCAGCGGGCAGGGCTGGGGAAGCAGCTAGAGAGGGGTTGAGGCAGGCCTCGGAAGTGAATGCTGGCCCAGGCACAGGGACCTCTCGGCAGGGGACTGGGTCCTCTCTGGAGGGAGGGCCCTCAGCAGATGAAAAGGCAGGTGGGGCATGGGGGACTGACCCTCTGTCCTGGTTCAAGCCTCCTGGTGTGTCTCATGTGTGTTGTGTGCCTTGTGCTGTATCTGCACATCTGCACGTGTCCGTGCTCTGGTGTGGGTGACGGGGACATGGTGCCGCCTACAGGAGCTGCTGGCTGAGTGGCAGCTGCGGCAGAGCCCCAGGAGCGTGTGCGGGAGGCTGTGGCAGGCGGCCGCGCTGGGGCTTGCATGGCTGCTGTGTCTGGGGACCGCGCTGGGCTGCGCTGTGGCCATCCACGTCTTCTCAGAGTTCTTGATCCAGGTGCGGGGATGGGGGGGAGCCTGGCCCTTGTTTGGAACGTGTCCCCAGTGACTCTGGGCACCTGCCCCCTGGGGAGGCAGCCTTGCCTCTCCTCCTCCACCCAGCCAGCCCAGGGTGCCATGTACGCTGTGCCCTGTGCTGGGGCTCCCTCCCAGCCCCACTTCTCGCCCCTTTTCCTATCTCACGGCTTTTTTTTTTTTTTCGGTTTCTGGTTTCTTTTCCACTACCCGTGCCCCTCCCCGCTTCCTGTGTGGTTTGAACTTGAGGCCTGGGGAGGGCCAGATCTTGGAGGAGGGAGGTGCTGCCTGCCAGTTCTGCCCTGGGCCCCTCCCTGTAGCTGCCCCCTCCCACCATGAATGGGGGGCTTCCGTGACACCAATCCCTGCAGAGTCTGGAGGCTGCTGGCCAGGAGGCTGCGCTGCTGGTCCTGCCCCTGGTGGTTGGCCTTCTCAACCTGGGGGCCCCCTACCTGTGCCGTGTTCTGGCCGCCCTGGAGCCGCATGACTCCCCGGTACTGGAGGTGTACGTGGCCATCTGCAGGTGTGTGGCCGCGCATGAAAACATCATTTGGTGCTGGAGCTGATCCTGGTTGTTTAGCTCTGGGTGTATCCAAGCCTACTTAGGAAGAGGCCGGTGTGGCTGAGCCCCTGGTGGGGGCCCTGGGGTGCATCTTCTGTCCCCTGCACCCGCCCCTCAGTCTCTGCGCCCGCCCCTCAGTCTCTGCACCCGCCCCTCAGTCTCTGCGCCCTGCCCCTCAGTCTCTGCACCCTGCCCCTCCTCAGTCTCTGCACCCGCCCCTCGGTCTCTGCACCCTGCCCCTCGGTCTCTGCACCCTGCCCCTCGGTCTCTGCACCCTGCCCCTCGGTCTCTGCACCCGCCCCTCAGTCTCTGCACCCTCTGCAGGAATCTCATCCTCAAGCTGGCCATCCTGGGGACACTGTGCTACCACTGGCTGGGCCGCAGGGTGGCTGTCCTGCAGGGTCAGTGCTGGGAGGACTTCGTGGGCCAGGAGCTGTACCGGTTTCTGGTGATGGACTTCGTCCTCATGCTTCTGGACACACTTTTTGGGGAACTGGTGTGGAGGTGAGGAGGCCCTGGGTGGGCTGGGTGGGGAGCGTTCTCGCCTTAGTGGCTGGTACGCGTGGCTGGGAGGTTCTCAGGCCTGGACCTTTCACATCAGGGCCCTGTGTCTCCACCCATCAGAGGAAGACTCTGGAAATAGAACCCAACTCATGTTTAGATTGGAAAGGAAAACAGGTTTCAAAGGGACGTGTATGGCCAGGCGTGGTGGCTCACGCCTGTAATCCCAGCACTTTGGGAGGGTGAGGGGGGTGGATCACCTGAGGTCAGGAGTTTGAGACCAGTCTGGCCAACATGGCAAAACCCCGTCTCTACTAAAAACACGAAAATTAGCTGGGTGTCGGGGCACACACCAGTAGTCATAGCTACTCGGGAGGCTGAGGCATGAGAATTGCTTGAACCCGGGAAGCGGAGGTTGCAGTGAGCTGAGATTGTGCCTCTGCATTCCAGCCTGGGCGACAGAGCAAGACTGTGTCATTAAAAAAAAAAAAAAAAAAAAAAAAGACATGTGTATGACACAACCTCAGTCTAGGATACAAAGGAAAAACAGGCAGCAGGGAATGGACAGCGGAGGAAGATTTAAAAAAGGTTCCAGGGATCCCGCTGGAACTTCAGCTGAGTTTTCCTCTTGGTGTTTTCTTCGAGAATATGTGAATTTAACAATAATAACAAGATTAAAAAAGTCAGTAGGAGAGCTGGTGTGGTGACTCACACCTGTAATCCCAGCACTTTGGGAGGCTGAAGTGGGAGGATCACTTAAGCCCAGGAGTTGGGACCAGCCTGGGCAACAGAGTGAGACCTCGTCTCTAAAAAAATAAAAATAAAAATAAATAAAAATTAGCTAGGCATGGTGGTGTGTGCCTGGAGTCCCAGCTACTCACGAGGCTGAGGTGGGAGGATCGCTTGATCCCAGAAGGTCAAGGCTGCAGTGAGCCACAATTGTGCCACTGCACTCCAGCCTGGACAACAGAGCCAGACCCTGTTTCAAAAAAGAAAAAATCATTTGGTGCTGGAGCTGATACTGCTTGTTTAACTCTGGGTGTATCTGAACCTACTTTGGAAGAGGCCGGTGTGACCAAGCCCTGGGTGGGGGCTCCAGGCTGGTGGCTGGCTGTCCTTGGCATTATCTGTGGAAGGGCCAGGATGTCACCTGGCTGGGGGGCGGGCGCCTCTGGGTGTGGGGACTCGGGCCGGCCTCCCTGGGCGTGGCTTTCCCGTCTAACTCTCCGGGGTCGTCCTCGGAGGCAGGATTATCTCCGAGAAGAAGCTGAAGAGGAGGCGGAAGCCGGAGTTTGACATCGCCCGGAATGTCCTGGAGCTGATTTACGGGCAGACTCTGACCTGGTGAGGGTCCTCTGCTTGCCTCTTGCTGTCTGGCCCCTCGGTCAGTGCCCCTTTCCCCCTGGGGTTCCTGCACCTGCCTCCCACTGGGGGCACAGCCGGGCCCAGCCGTGGACCCTGGAGCGATGCAGGCCCTGACCAGGACCTAGTTTTGGCCATTCTCACATGCCCTGCCCGTGGTCTGGAACCAGCCTGGTCTTAGGGAGGGGGAGGGCACCGGAGCAGCCCCTGAACTGCCACCCTTCCCCAGGCTGGGGGTGCTCTTCTCACCCCTCCTCCCCGCCGTGCAGATCATCAAGCTGCTGCTCGTCTTCTACGTCAAGAAGGTGAGGCTGCCAAGGCCTGGGGAGGGCTGGGCTGGCAGGGCGGCCTGGCAGTGGGGGCAGGACTCAGCTGGGCAGAGCCTGGGACACTGGAACCCTCCCCACTGGAGTGGAGTAGGGCTGCCCTGGCCTGTCCCTCAGCCCAAGGGACGGCTGACCCCTCCCGGCATCACTGTCTTTGGCAGGCCGGGAAGCATCGCTGGGTTCAGAGGTCATCACCAGGTGCCTGTGTGCACTTGGCCAGGGGTAGCGCCAGGGCTCTGGGAGACACTAAGCCTTGGGACGGCTGGGTCCCTGGAAAAGTGACCCTGGTACTCTGTCCGCAACTAGGTCATGCCCAGTGGCTGAGAACTGGGACCTCCCTTCCCATCCTGGCTCTTGTCTTTATTTTATTTTATTTTATATTTTATTTTATTTTATATTTTATTTTATTTTATGTTTGAGACAGAGTCTCACTTTGTTGCCCAGGCTGGAGTGCAGTGGTACGATCTCGGCTTACTGCAAGCTCCGTCTCCTGGGTTCATGCCATTCTCCCGCCTCAGCCTCCCAAGTAGCTGGGACTACAGGTGCCCGCCACCACATCCGGCTAATTTTTTTTGTATTTTTAGTAGAGACGGGGTTTCACTGTGTTAGCCAGGATGGTCTCGATCTCCTGACCTCGTGATCCGCCCACCTCAGCCTCCCAAAGTGCTGGGATTACAGGCGTGAGCTAGGATTACACTGCGCCTGGCCATCCTGGCTCCTGTCTTGTCTGGCCTTCTGTTTCCTCATCCATGCAATGGGGACCATGTTCCTGTGGGGACTGAGGGAGGTGGCGTGTACAGTGTTGTGTGCAGAGCCTGGCATGGCAGCGACCTTCAGCGGATGGAGGTGCTGTTGGCATCACCCCTTTGCGTGTGAGTGACCTGCAGGCCTCTGTCTTCCTCTGTAAATGAGTAGGCTGCAGGGAGCGGGGTCCTGTCCTGGGCCCTGCTTGCATGCACAGCTCTGGTCGCCCTTCCCTCTTGAGCTCCCCCAGGCCTTGGAGGGGTGCTGAGGGGTAGCAGGATGGTGGCAGAGCATAGCCTTTCCCCGCAGACCAGCCTTCTGGCCAACTGCCAGGCGCCGCGCCGGCCCTGGCTGGCCTCACACATGAGCACGGTCTTCCTCACGCTGCTCTGCTTCCCCGCCTTCCTGGGCGCTGCCATCTTCCTCTGCTACGCAGTCTGGCAGTGAGTAGAGGCGGGTGGAGGGGACCCTTCTGTGTCATCCTGGGTTGGGTAGTGGTGCCTGGGGGGCCCGAGACTTAGGGGTGAAGAGGACGGGCTGGGAGGGAGCCGGGTGTGCTGTTGCCCGGGCTAGAGGGTTCCTGGTCGGCCTCTTCCCCAGGGTGAAGCCCTCAAGCACCTGTGGCCCCTTCCGGACCCTGGACAGCATGTACGAGGCCGGCAGGGTGTGGGTGCGCTACCTGGAGGCGGCGGGCCCCAGGGTCTCCTGGCTGCCCTGGGTGCACCGGTACCTGGTGGAAAACACCTTCTTCGTCTTCCTGGTATCGGCCCTGCTGCTGTGAGTCCCACGGGCGGGGGGCGGCCCTGCTGCTGTGAGTCCCGCGGGCGGGGGGCGNGTGAGTCCCGCGGGCGGGGGGCGGCCCTGCTGCTGTGAGTCCCGCGGGCGGGGGGCGGCCCTGCTGCTGTGAGTCCCGCGGGCGGGGGGCGGCCCTGCTGCTGTGAGTCCCGTGGGCGGCCCTGGGGAGATAGCCCTCACTCCCTGCCTGACAGCCCCTCTCCCACAGGGCCGTGATCTACCTCAACATCCAGGTGGTGCGGGGCCAGCGGAGGGTCATCTGCCTGCTCAAGGAGCAGATCAGCAACGTGAGTGCCCGACCTGGGCTGCCCTCAGCCCCCGTCTTGATCGCCCGGGGGTGACGCTCCCCTCCACCCCTCTGTACATCCTCTCCTGTGGGTCTTGGCTGGTGAAAGGGTTTGTTTGCCAGACAAGTGACCCTGATCAATATGTGCACTTCAGATCAAGTGACGAAGCAGCTGTGAGACAGAGCCAGGCTCCTGATCCCCAGGGCCCCACTGGGACCGGGACTCTGGCGGGTGGGGTTGGTTTCAGCCCCCGGGGGTGGCCCCGCTGAGGGCTCAGACAATCTCTGTGAGGATTTCTGAGATCCCAGAAATGGCTTTTGGGTCCCTATGGACTCTTTACTCATTTTACAAATAGGGGGAGTAAGGTTGAGGGACAGTCAGTACTTAAAACTTTTTCTTTCTTTTTTTTTGGAGACAGAGTCTCGCTCTGTGGCCCAGGCTGGAGTGCTGTGGCGCAATCTCGGCTCACTGCTGCAAGCTCTGCCTCCTGGGCTCAAGCGTTTCTCCTGCCTCAGCCTCCCGAGTAGCTGGGACTACAGGCACCTGCTGCCACACCCAGCTAATTTTTTGTAATTTTAGTAGAGATGGGGTTTCACTGTGTTGCCCAGGCTGGTCTCCAGCTCCTGAGGCAGTCCGCCCACCTCAGCCTCCCAAAGTGCTAGGATTACAGGTGTGAGCCACCACACCTAGCCAAAACATTTTTATGAAGAAAACAATGTTTGGCTGGGTACAGTGGCTCACGCCTATAGTCCCAACACTTTGGGAGGCCAAGGTGGGAGGATGGCTGGTGCCCAGGAGCTCGAGACCAGCCTGGGCAACAGAGCTAAACCTCATCTCTGCAAAAATTTTAAAAGTTAGCTGGGCATGTTGGCGTGCACCTGTAGTCCCAGCTACTTGGGAGGCTGAGGCAAGAGATCGCTTGAGCCCGGGTTGAGGCTGCAGTGAGCTATGACTGTGCCACTGCACTCCAGCCTGGGGGACAGAGTGAGGTGATGAGGCCCTCATGCTGTGGCATGGGAGTGAGCTGCAGAAGGGGATCAGCCCCCATGCCCCACGGGCAGCCCCCGGGAGGAGTGTGCGCCCGGCAGCTGGCCCCCATGCCCACTCCCTCCGCCCAGGGGACCTTCTTGCCCACTGTGCAGCCACCAAGTTAGAGACAAGGCACTTTTCCCCCTGGACCACCCAGCCTGGCCTCTCCCCTGGGGAACAGCCCCCGCGAAGCAGGCCTTGTGTCTTTTCCAGGCTTGTATCCTGCTGCTGGGCTCTGCCCTCCCCCCAGGGTTCCCCGTCCCCTCCCATTGCAGTTTGTCCTCCTGCAGGTTTTTACTCTGGGGCTGGTGAGTGCCAGTGTCCTTAGGCATGCTCCACACCAGGGCTAGGGGGGTGCTTGTCGGGATCAGCGGCTCGTGTCTGCCAAGGCGAGGGCATGGTGGGGCGCAGCCCGTGGGCCTCAGCAGCCATGTGACCCTGCTGCTGGATAGTTGGTGCCAGGAGCCAGGGCTCCAGGCAGCTCGTCCCAGCTCGTCCCAAGCGCTCATGGGACGGCTCCCACGTTGCTTGGGTTGTAAACACTGCAGTACACACTGTCCCATCTCCTGCCTTTCCCGTTTCACCACACAGAGCTGAAAGCCGGGCATCTTGGCTGCAGTGGTTGTCTGGCCATAGATACTGGAAGTGGGAAGTGGCTCCTGCCCTACTGGGTGGCATTTCAGAGCCCCCAGGGGCCAGGTAGGGCCAGGTGCGTCCGGGCGGGGAATGCAGAATGGTGCTGGGAGAATCCCAGCTCTACCCACTGTTGCTCTGGGATGGGAAGGACCTTTCTCCAGGGGATGCTGGCTGTAGTGTCTACCCAAGGCGGAGCTCTGACCGCAGGCTTTGGGGCCGTCGGCCTGAGCTTTCCCCGAGCTGGTCGGCATGGCTCAAGCACACGGCCCCTCCACACTCATCAGCAACTCGATAGAAGCAACTTAGTTTGTTGCATAAGGGCCCATGGTCTCTTCTTAAAGGTATTCTAAGTGACCCTCCTAGGCTGAGCCAGGTTGCCAGGTGCCCAGAGCCAATCCGTGTGGCTCTTGACAGAACTCCTGTTCTCTTTGTGAAGGTTCCCGGCAGGGAATCCCGGTCTGACCCAAGCACTGATGCTCGGTTTCTGTGCAGCAGGTCCTTTGCTAAGTGCCCCCTCTGCTTGTCACATTTCATTGTCGAAAGAGCCCTGGGTCAGTCCAGTACTGGCCCCAAAGATGTCCCCGTCCTAAGACTGTATGGAGCCTGCGAATATGTTGTGTGGCTGGGGGAAGTAAGGTTGTGAAGGTAGCTGGCTTGGGATAGGAGATGGCCCTGGATTATCATGGTGACACAGCATGATCTCAGGGTCCTTCGAGATGAAAAACGGAGGCTGGAGTGTCAGGGTCAGAGTGGCGCCACGTGAGCGGAACTTGAGCGGCCATTGCTGGCTTTGAAGTGGAGGAAAGGGCTGAGAGCCAAGGAGTCCAGGGGCCTCTAGAAGCTGGAAAAGACGAGGAGGGGGGACTCTTCCCCCGAAGCCTCCAGGAGGAGCATAGCCCTGATGATGCTTGATTGGAGCCCAGTGAGACTCATTTTAGACTTCTCACCTCCAGAACTGAAAGTTGAGAAACTGGCGGTGTTTAAGCCACGAAGTTGACAGCTCGTTACAGCGGCAGCAGGAGACTCACGTAAACCCTGTGCCTTGTGTTATTATCCCCCTTTCCAGATGCTGCCACTGAGGTCAGAGAGTTAGTAACCCAAGGCAGAGCCAGTAAGTGGCAGGGCCGGTTTTACATTGAGTCAGGCCGGCTCTGGGCTGCTGATTATATTTCCCTTTTTACTTTGGCCACTAGGAAGCTTAGATCTACACATATGCCCACTTTCTGGCTCTTGGTTTTTCCTTGTCCTTGTTTGGTGGCCCTTTCACCTTTTACTTTTTCTTTTACCTTTTTGCTGCTTGTGATGTTGAATGCACCTCGTGAGTTTTCTCTCAAATGCACTTGGGAACAGGCTGGCTCTGGATGGGCTGATGGATGACTTCTCCCCTTTGTGTTCTGGCTTTTCTAGGAGGGGGAAGACAAAATCTTCTTAATCAACAAGCTTCACTCCATCTACGAGAGGAAGGAGAGGGAGGAGAGGAGCAGGTGAGGGTCTGTGGAGGGAGTGGGGACACTGAGCCCGGGGGGAGAGGGTCCAGGGCTGGACAGTGGGGCTGCCACTGGGGCTACACCACGACATTGCTGACACTTGATCGCTTTTGACCTACAAATATCCCCACCCCGGCGCTCACCTTCACTCTCTAGAGCCTTCTCTGGCCTCCGGAGCCTGACCATTTTGACAGGAACTTAAAATACATCTCAGGAGAAAGGCTGTGGGGCGCCTGGCCTGTCCCTCGCCGGGCCCTGGCTGTGCCCAGCCAGGTTGCAGGGATGTTGATGTTGACGGGGTCCCGTCAGTGACGTCTCTTTCTGGCAGGGTTGGGACAACCGAGGAGACTGCAGCACCCCCTGCCCTGCTCACAGATGAACGGGATGACTAGGGGGACGGCGATGGGCCTCACCGGCCCGCCCAGCACCCTGAGACCACACTGGTGCCTCCCAGTGACCCTGCTGGGACATCAGGACAAGGAAGACACTGTCTCGCCTCTCGAAAGCTGCAGCTGCACCTGGGCTGGAGCCAGAAGGGTGGGTGAATCTGGCTTGGGCATCCACAGTGAACTCTGCCCTGCCTGGGACTCTGTTTCTTCTGATTAAAGGGGTTTTGCAGATGGGCTTGTCCCTTGGGGCTCTGTGCCTGTGACTAGAGCCTGTGCCTGAGCACTGTGCCCAGGGCCTGTTCCTGCTGCCCTGGGGCCACCTCCAGGCTCCGTCCTGGGTCGTGGGAACCTCAGCTGGAGTGGGGGCGCCCTCTGCGGTCAAGCCCCAGATGGCAGGAACTGGACGGTGCCAGGGCTTGATCCGCTCACTGCCTTTGACCAGCCTGAACCTGCGCCCAGAAGGCTTACACCGCACAAGTGAGCCGAGCAGGCAAGAATCGTGACCAGAGCGATGCGCCAACCACCACTGGAGCAGTAGGCAAATGTAGAGAGGGACTTGGAGGGGAGACATATCAGTTGCAAATGAGCTGTGGGGACAGTTACCTCCCAGGCATAGGCAGCCAGGGCTTGGAGGCGCACAGGGCTTGGTGAGGCAGGGCTGGCCCCCTGCGTCTGGCTGCCAGCAGTTGGCTGGGGCATGGTGACCCTGGGTCTGACTGGGCTGAGTTTGAGGAGCCCGTGGGATACCGAAAACCCTAGGCTGTGGGGGGTGGGCACAGGGATTCGGAGACCAACCCATCATGACCCCAGTGCTCCAGGCCTGTAGGGACCAGCCCGTCATGACCCCAGTGCTCCAGGCCCGCGGGGACCGGCCCGTCACAGCCCCAGTGCTCCAGGCCCGCGGGGACCGGCCCGTCACGGCCCAGGGTTCATGTCTGAGGAGCTGCGCTTCGGATTGGGGGAATGAGCCCAGGTGGGGAAACAGTCGCAGAGTGATGGGCCCAGAAAAGGGTCAGACCCAGGTGGAGATGCCACTGGCTGTTATCAGACCCCGCGCTGGGTCTAGCCCACCCGGTTCCATGGGGATGCTCCTGTGCTCTGCAGACATCTGGGTGCTGCCACCGGGGCCCCACAGAGTTGGCCATCTGGGTGGATCTGAGCCAAGTGGTGCTTCTGGGCCTCAGCAAGTAGCTGGTGCTGATTCTGGGCGGCCGCCGGTAGCAGCGTCTTCAGGTGTGAGCGCTGCTGGGTGAGGCTGCGTGGGCAGTCCAGAAAGTGACTGATGGTCCACAGAGTGACTGACCTAGGGTTTCCGGCCCCCATCGGTGCAGATGCCGTCCTCCAAACCATCACGGTCCCTCTCTGGCTGGGGACGTATGCCTGCCACTGCTGGCTTGACAACATGATCATTGGTTGTGACCTGTTGAGCCCATCTTGCCAGCCTCACAAAGCACAGTACCAGCTGCTTATGGCAGGGAAGTGGAAGAACTTGCCCCAGATATTTCTGGAGAATTACCGTGTGTGCTAGTCAGTCGTTTGTGTCAACCAGGCCAGGCTGTGGGGCCCAGTGATCTCATCAACAGGAACCGAGGTGTTGCTGTGATCGTGTGCTGCTGGAATGTGGTGAACAACTACAGTCGATTACACCTAAAGATCATTCTTGAGAATGTGGGTGGGCCTCATCCCATCAGCTGAAAGCTTCAAGAGCGAAAACCCAGGTTTCCCACAGAGGGAATTCTGCCTTGAGACGGCGGCGTCCACTCCCACTGGATGTCCAGCCTGAGGCCCTACGGCTGGGTGAGCCTGTCCTCTCTATCTCCTATTGGTTCTGTCTGCGGACCCACCTTGTGGCCCCACCTTGTGGCCACAGACCCTCCAGCGAGGACTTCCTGTGTTTCTTCGGAGCAGCCCTTGTGTGCTGGAGGCCTGGGCTTCTGTGTGTCCTTGGGTGCCCTGGGGTGTGTTCTGTGACCCCCCAGCTCCTCGCCTCATGGGGCTGCTGTATCAAGTGACAGTTCGTGTGCTGTGTACCATGCCTGGCACCCGTTTGAGGTGTTTGCCCGACGAGAACAGCCTAAGACCTGGAAACTGCAAACTGTTGTTTGAGTGGATGGGAAGTTGGTGCTATTTCAGGCTGAATGACAAGACTCTGCGATGCCACTGCTTCTCAGCCTTGGCTGCACAACATAACCCACCAAAGAGGTTTTAAAAACGTTGGTACTTGCTGGAGGTGGTGGCGTGTGTCTGTAATTGCAGCTGCTCCAGAGGCTGAGGTGGAGGATTGCTTGAGCCCAAGAGTTTCGGTTTATTTGCTTTTTGAGAGAGTCTTGCTCTGTTGCCCAGGCTGGAGTGCAGTTCTACGATCTTGGCTCACTGCCTCAGCCTCCCAAGTAGCTGGGATTACAGACGCATGCCACCATATGGGGCTGATCTTTGTATTTTTTAGGAGAGATGGGGTTTTACCGTGATGGTCAGACTGGTCTCGATCTCCTGACCTCAAGTGATCTGCCTGCCTCAGCCTCCCAAAGTGCTGGGATTACAGTGTGAACCACTACACCTGCTGAGCCCAGGTGTTTTGAATCCAGCATGGACAACAGCAAGACCCTGTCTCAACACAAACAAAAAAACACTGGTGCCTGAGGCCCACCCCCAGAGATTCTGTTTTTGAGTTGATTTGGATGTGAATTATCTTTAAAATTTTGGATGTGATTTTTTTTTTTTTTTTCCTGGGGGGGACAGAGTTTCACTCTTGTTGCCCAGGCTGGAGTGCAATGGGACAATCTTGGCTCACCGCAACCTCCGCCTACTGGGTTCAAGTGATTCTCCTGTCTCAGCTTCCTGAGTAGCTGGGATTACAGGCACGTGCCACCATGCCCGGCTTTTTTTTTTTTTTTGAGACAGTCTTGCTCTGTCGCCCAGGCTGGAGTGCAGTGGTACGATATTGGCTCACTGCAAGCTCCGCCTCTCGGGTTCACGCCATTCTCCTGCCTCAGCTTCCCGAGTAGCTGGGACTACAGGCGCCCGCCACCACACCTGGCTAATTTTTTGTATTTTTAGTAGAGTCGGGGTTTTACTTGTTACCAGGATGGTCTCAATCTCCTGACCTCGTGATCTGCCCGCCTTGGCCTCCCAAAGTGCTGGGATTTACAGGCGTGAGCCACCGCGCCTGGTATGATGTGAATTATCTTAAAAACTTTCAGATAATTCTAATATGGGCCAAGGCTGAGAACCCCTGGTTTGGGCCTATCCAAGTACCAGGTTGTCACAAACGCCTGTGGGCTTGGGGGGCTTCGGAAATGTGCTTCTGCTTTTTTGAGATGGGCGCTCACTCTGTTGCCCATCCTGGAGTACAGTGACACGATCACAGCTCACTGCAGCCTCGACCTCCTGGGCTCAGATGATCCTCCCGCCTCAGCCTCCCGAGTGTCTGCGTCTGGTTTTCATGACGACCTGGGGGCCAGGCATACTACACTTGCTGCTGTGCAGGGGCCAGTCCTGCACTAGAAGCCCATCAGCCACAACTCCGCTGAACACTGACGTGCAGAGCTAAGCAGCTTTGTTTCCATCTGGATCCTGCGTAGGTTTTCTTGGTCCATCCGTAGACACCGCACTCCTGCAGAGGATCTTCTTGGGATGCCCCACGGTCTCCGTTTTCCCTCTTCACTGAACATACACTCAGTCGAGGCACACCATAACGCCTCTGCGTCTGCTGGCTTCTCCCCCATTGGAACAGCCTTCTTGGCATGCCACACTGCTAGCCGCTGGGCACCCTGCTTTCTGCCTTTAGCGTTCTGCTGTGATGTTGCCAAAATAGTTAAAAAAAAAAAAAAAAAAAAAAAAAAAAAAAAGGAGGCTGGGCACAGTGGCTCATGCCTGTATTCCCAGCAGTTCGAGACCAGCCTGGGCAACACGGTGAAACCCCATCTCTACAAAAATAAAAAATGAAATGAGCTGAGTGTAGGTGGTGCATGCATGCTTGTGGTCCCAGCTACTTGGGAGGCTGAGGTGGGAAGATTGCTTGAGGTCAAGGTTGCAGTGAGCTGAGATTACATCACTGCACTCCAGCCTGGGAGACAGAGACCCTGTATTAAACAAATACACAAACCACAAAGGGCAGGTCTGAACCTGTCATTAAAAAAAAAAAAAATTAATAAAAATATCCACAGATGCAGGTGAAGAACCTGTTTTCTTCAAGCCTCCTTCCCACCCATGGGGGGAGATGGTGCCCTGGAAGCCCACAAGGTCTTTGTGTGGGGTCCCTACATGGGGCTTTAGCTTATACTGTGCTCCCCATCTGTCCCCCGAGTTGCCAGTCTGTCAAAATCCAACTTGGTCTCCCAGGCCCAGGGCAGATGCCACCTCCTCCGTGAAGCCTGCCACGTCCTTTGCACGCCCTTGGGCGCTGACCTTGTTCTCCCAGCGCACAGGCATGGGTACGGTTTGCTCCATCGTAACGCAGGCACAAAAGGAACTCTTGCTGAGGCTCCGCGCAGAGCCGAGGGTTGCCGCTTCCAGGTTCAGGTGCATCTTGAGTTTCATTCCCGGCTTCCTTTTCTGGTCTTTATTTTATTTATTTATTTTTTTTTTTTGAGACGGAGTCTCGCTGTGTCGCCCAGGCTGGAGTGCGGTGGCGCGATCTCGGCTCACTGCAAGCTCCGCCTCCCGGGTTCACGCCATTCTCCCGCCTCAGCCTCCGAGTAGCTGGGACTACAGGCGCCCGCCACCACGCCCGGCTAGTTTTTTGTATTTTTAGTAGAGACGGGGTTTCACCATGTTAGCCAGGATGGTCTCGATCTCCTGACCTCGTGATCCACCCGCCTCGGCCTCCCAAAGTGCTGGGATTACAGGCTTGAGCCACCGCGCCCGGCCCCTTTTCTGGTCTTTAATTTCTTTTCCAGATTAGGTCCCACTCAATGCTTTCCTTCTCAATTTCCAAAAGAGGATGGTCAGAGCCAGCAGCACCCCGCCTGCCCCATGGTGGAGAGGGGGCAGCCTGTGGCACGGTGCGGGTCCCATCTTTTTGAAGGAATTGACTCAGTGGGCAGGTCCACCTTTGACCTTTCCCCAGGGAGTGGAGACAGAAAAAAGACCTTTGCTTAGTTTGAGTGAGGGGCCGCCGGGGTGCTCGGTTTGTCTTCCGAGGCTGGTCTGCAACACCAATGCCACACTGGTGGCACTGACTGGACACCCTGAAGGCCACGGCCAGTGTCCTAGGAAGGGACTCAGTTTCTAGCCATGCCAACTGAGATTCTGGGGTGAGGCTGGTGCTGCTTCTGAAGTTCCACTGTGCTCAAAGTGCTCGGTGAAAGTTAGCGAAGGTGATTTCACAAAAATAAATGCATAAAATGTCTAGGAAACACAAAAAATCCTCATTATTCTCTTTGAATATTTTTTAAGCCCAAACTGGACCCTAGGCAAAAGTGAGTGGCACTCCTCTGCCAGGACTGCAGGCGGGCCCCAGCCTCTGCTTGCTGCCGTCCCAAACAGAAGTTACCAGATGAACAGACTCGGATGGGCTGCGGGGGTGGAGAGCTAGAAAGCTTGGTTGTGCCTCTCAACGATTAAGATTTCAATATTTACAGCAAAACCACAAAGCAAATGATAGAATAAAGCAAAACAACAGGAAGTCTGAGTTCACTCATGAGAGAGGTACGTATGTGAGCTCTGAGGAAATTAGAGGGAACGCACGCAGCGGGACAGCTCTCCCCATCGCAGCGTGCAAAGTAGACATCCATTGTATCTGTTTTGAAAAATGAAAAACACATTACTTTGAACAGCCAAGAAAAAAAATTGCAATTTATTAAGATGCAATAAAGCGTTGTACTTTCGAAAGCAACTTTCGATGCATGTTCTTCAACAATCACATTCTATGAGGAAAACATTAAGAGCCACAAACTTGTTTTTTAATCTCAGAGTTACAGACATACTAAGTTCAAAATAAAAGGTCAAAAAACCCCAAAACAAAACAAACAAAAAAGAAAAACAAAAAAAACCTCAAACAAACCCAACAAAACCCAAAAACAAACAAACATATTCTTGACTTCCATCCCCAATTTTAAAACAACAGGAGTTTTTCTACAACTCAATGCTCGCCGGCAGCACGGGAAGTGGTATGTCGGGTGCACATACGCACACGCACGCTCACACGCACACATATTGGATATACATACGCAGGTGTGTATGTCCATCAAATATATAGAACGCATGTAATGGCAATGAGATGCAGTCACTCTGAGGAAGGTTGGTTTTGCTAAATATCCTACTAAACTTGAGAACAAAAGTCTTGAACCCAGTTTGTGCATAGTTCATGATCCTCTATAAAACCAGCTTTTGTGGATCTGCAATCTTGCAGGACTTTTTTTTTTTTGTATTTTTTTTTTGTTTTGATAAAACCATTAAAAAGCTAATTAAAAAAAATGTAATGCACAAGTTTCCTGATCAAGCAGGCAGGGAGCACAATGTTCATATATATAATATTTTAAAACATACTTGAGGGTATGTTATTCCATTGTCTTTCTTCCTTGCAAAACAATCAAAACATTGATCATTTTTAAAACATAAAGCAATTTTTAATATATAAAGCACTCTTCAAACATCTATTTCTTTTGAGTCCATTATTTGGTAAATATGTAACTGCTACACATTAGAGATTAGGTATTTTTCTTCTTTGTGATTTTTTTTTTCCTCTTTTCTTTTTTTTCATTTTTTTGTTGTTTTTTTTTTTTTTTTTTAAATAACATCTTCAGTGCTAGGAGTTGGGTTTAAAAATACATGAAATGGTGTGGAGCTGCCCTCGGGAGCCCTGGCTTTCCTGAGAGCGCGTCCGGCATGTGCAAGACAGTGGCCACAACGCCTGTCACCTTGACGAAGGGGCGAAAGCAATCGACAGAGTCCATGACGATGGCCGAGGGAACAACGCCGTCCCGTCCCAGAGCTCTGAAGGAGCGCATCTGCATTCTGAAAATAGGTTTCTTTACGACGGAAGTCTTTTTTTTTTTTTTTAATTCCTTTTTAAATTTTTAAAATTTTAAAGTCTGAAGGAGAAAAAAAGGTCTGTAAACAGGTGGGAGCCCAAACCCCAGGCTCCCCCAAAAGCAGTCACAACCCACGCCCAAGTGCTTGTTTCTGTTCCTTCCACGGAACCATCCATTCTTTACAAGTATCTATGGCCACAGTTCAACAACAGTTTTTTTTTTCTCTTTAACTTTATATTCCAAATGGAAAAATGGTGCAATACTCTGGTAATAATTTTCTTGCATTAGTCCACAATAAAAAGCTGCTAAAGGTAGGTATACATATTATTTCTCCAGAGATATACACTGTACTTTTTAAACGCAGTCACAGAGTCCTTGAGTAAACATTTACACATGAATTGTCGCCAGCCCTGTCCTAGGAATTCTCTGTAATGTATAGGATTAGCTAAAGGAAGGGCGAGGACACTCAGTGCAAAGTTAGAAGCTAATAATAACAAACGTTTGACCAATGCGCCAAAAAAAAAAGCATATACTGAATACAAGGGAAAACCCACAGTTAAATCCTCACACGCTTTCAAACACACAAACACAGAAAATGCACGCTGTGCAGGAGCACGCGCCACACACGCACACACACACTTCTGTTTCAACACGCACACATACACACACACGGAGGCTATGAACTTAGAAATTTTTCCTAGAGCCTGTTTCTGTGTACTGATGTCAACCTGGAAGTGTAGAATTAGAAAGTGTTCACATTTCACTATTGGCCTGCTGGATTCAAGTATTTGCATGTTTGATATGTCTTTTTTTAACTTTTAAAAAATATTTTTTGGGATAAAAAAATGACATGAAAAAGTAATGAAACAAGGGTAATGTGCATAGGCGGATCCAGGGGAACAGAGAGCAGATCGCAGCCCACGCCTTCCGCTCAGCTCCTACCGCGGAGCCGCTCTGCGCCTGGCGGTCCACACCAGACTCTGCCCTGATTACCGGCCGCCTCTGGTAATGTGCATAATCGTCACAGGCTCATTTTAAATAGGCTTCACGTCTCCCTCCCTCCCCCACAGATAAAATAACCCTTTCCAGCCCACAATCTGAAAAGTGCCCTTCATGATAGAACTATTCTAAGCAGCTTTTATACTTTAAAAAAAAAAAATCAAAATGACAACACACTATACAAACGTAAGACACACAAAATAAAAAGCTACGAGGAACATCCTGTCATTAGCATGTGACGCTGACCCACCGCAGCCCGCACTGTTTTGCGAACAGTTCGCAAGGACTGCGGCCAAGGTTCGTCTTCAGTCCTGGACAGAGGTACTCAAAAGGGTGGCCGCTGCTGGGTTCCAGCGGGTCTGTGGGGCCGCCCAGCTGGGAGGGGTCCCGGGAGGGGTCGGCTCTCCTGGTGCTGATGATGGCAGCTCCTACAGGGACTCCCCGCTGAGTAGGTCCCCAGGCAGCAGGGTGGTCAGAGGGGTGGGGCTGCCGATCACCCTGCTGTCGTCAGCGCTGGGCGGGCCCCACAGGCTGCTGGAGTACTGGGGCACCCCGCCCCACAGCAGCTCACTGCTCCCCTTGCCACCCAGGCATGGGGCATTCCAGTGGCCAGCGTCGCTGCGCACCAGGCCATGGGAGCTGCCCGCTGCGCTGAGCCGCGGCTGGCTGGATGCGCTACTGGACTGCCAGCTGGACGTGGGTGGCAGCGCCTGGCCTTGGGCTAAGAAGCGATTCACTTCTTCTTCGCCAGCGAACTCAGCCAGGATGGTAGTGTTTCCCAGGACGCACCTGCAACAGCAAGATGGGGCACGTGAGCAGGGCCACCCCAAGTCCTGCTAAGTTCGTGGCACTGGCTTTCTGTCTTTGTATTGGGAAAGGCTACCTGGAAGCCATCGTGTGGCTTCTGTTTTGCCACTGCTATTTCCAAACCCAGACTGTGAAGGTTTTGCTCAGTTCAGACTTCTAGCAGCAACACCGTACTGGTACAGAGAGTACATCTTCAAGTGCATGAACACACCATTAAATGTGGGCTCATTTAGGGTCACTGTCATTTGCATCCTGGGCTAAAAACAGGAATGACTAATTTCTAGGTTCCATGTCTCAAGTGATGTTACTGATCAGGTCTACTTATACTTCTATCAAAAGCAACCTTTCGTCAGGGTGAAGGGTTGGCTGTGAGGACTGCTGCTGGGCCCTGTGTAGGAATGTGTCACAGGCAGAGGGGAGTAGACACAGCAACTCAGCAGCAGAAAAAAACAATAAGTCTCAAGATACCTGTGAGGAACTGACCTGTGTCGCCTTCTCCCAATTCCTTTGCTGAAGTCCTAACCCCCAGTACCTCCCCATGTAACTGTGTTTGCAGATGGGGTCTTTAAAGAGGCAATTAAGTTAGTTAGATGAGGTCACATGGGTGGGCCCTAGTCCAACATGACTGGTGTCCTTATATCAGGGCACCAACATGCACAAAGAGACGACCATGTAAGAACAGAGGGAGAGGGCAGCTGTCTACAGCCAAGGAGAGAGGCCTCAGGAGAAACCAGCCCTGCCCACACCTTCATCTTGGGTGTCAGACCTCCGGCCTCCAGAAGCGGGAGGGTGGCCAGCCTGTGGGATGCTGCTATGGCGGCTCAGGACCCCCCTGCAACACCCCTAACCTAATGCTCTGGGGGATGTGGAGCTACTTGGAGCGCTGAGGTGGCTGTGAGGAAACATACATGTGCAGAGACTTCTGGGCCTTGGCAGCCTCCTCCTTGGAGCTATACCGGACCACGGCATTGCCTTGAGTCAGATTCAGGTGGAATGTGATGAGAGGCCCATGTTGCAAACACAATGTCCGCAGTGTAGAACCATCAATCTGACAGAGGAAGCACAGGGGCATGAATAAGCTTTCTTCTGATTTCTTTCACTACAGCCTTCCAAAGAAAAAACATGAAACTGGATACACTAAACACTAGGAAAATGTTTTTCTTTAAAAGGCTTTAATAATATGTAATTTTACAATGTTCACATTCTGTATCTCTGTGGCCAGACGTGTAACTAAAATCTTGGATGTTTCAGTTATATTTTATGAGTTAGGCTAATCAGAGGAAGGAGAAAAACCCCACTTTGAGTTCAGCTCTCCTTTCACCAGAGCACATCACACAGAGCCCCTGGTTTGCAAAAGTCACCTGGGTCTAGCTGCTGACAACAGACTTGGGAGATGTGTAGGTGGGTGTGGCCTGGGTCCCAAGAAGGGACTGGCTAGCCCCACAGTCTGACGTGGCCAAACCACTCTTTTAAAAAATGTTATAAAAATACACACATGGGGTCTTGCTATGTTGCCCAGGCTGGTCTCCAAATCTTGGGCTCAGGTGATCCCTGGCCTCAACCTCCCAAAGTGCTGGGATTACAGGCGTGAGCTACTGCGACCAGCCAGGCCCAACCACTCTTGAATGGGTAGTTGTAAGATAAACAATTCTATTTACAGAGCACACTTTTCCAGCCTCTAGTGGGTAAACAAACAATTCACCAAGAACATGTGTTAAAAGAGACCCCTGGACCCCATCTGCTGCTGCTGCTGGAGCCAAGCCTGGCACTTGCTCATCTCCTCCCGTGCAGCATCACCTCTGGACCCTGACCAAGAACCCCCGACCATCCCGCCCCACCAGACAGCCTCATCTGCATCGGGGGCCAAGAAGGAACCCTCCTTGGATCATGCTCAGCGACACAGGGGCACCGTACTGCACCTGGGGAGTGAGGTTTCGAAGAACGAGCCAGCTGCTGGTTCTTCCTGAGGCGTCAGTGCTCCAGGCAGAACCTGCAACAAGAGGGGAGAACCCGGTTGACAAGGCCCCGTGCCAGTGGATAGTGCGGCCTCCCCACCTCTTACTGTGCTGAAGTATGGGACAGCACGGGCCATCACGGACCATCACCACATGATCTAGGACAGCCTTTCTCAGCCTGGGAGGTCCATACTTTCTTTGGTAAACCAAAACCTCACAGTTCCTGCAGACCTCCTTCCCACTTCCCCGTGGTGACTCTGACTTCTTGGATCTTCCCGCCAGCCCAGGAGACCCGTGTTTTCCCATCTGTGCCAGGAGAGACAGGGGTGATGAGAGGCCTGACAATCTCCAGGAAATCTCTGGTCTCCACCTCTGCCTGTCCCCAGACCTGGTGTGGAATCAGTGCTCCCAGGTTCTTCTGGTTAATACAACAGAGCAAATCCCTAAAGACTGCTGCTAAGAGGCAGAAACTATTACTTTCAAACTATCTGATATGGTCTGGCTGTGTCCCCATTCAAATCTCATCTTGAATTGTAACTCCCATGATTCCCATGTTTTGTGGGAGGAATGTGGTAGGAGGTAATTGAATCATGGGGGCACGTCTTTCCTGTGCTGTTCTCGTGATAGTCTCACAAGATCTGACGGTTTAAACAACTGGAGTTTCTCTGTACAAGCTCTCTCGTCTGCCACCACGTGAGATGTGCCTTTCACCTTCTGCCATGACTATGAGGCCTCCCCAGCCACGTGGAGTTATAAGTCCAATAAACCTCTTTCTTTTGTAAATTGCCTCATCTTGGGTATGTCTTTACCAGCAGCATGAAAATGGACTAATAGGCCGGGCGCGGTGGCTCAAGCCTGTAATCCCAGCACTTTGGGAGGCCGAGACGGGCGGATCACGAGGTCAGGAGATCGAGACCATCCTGGCTAACACAGTGAAACCCCGTCTCTACTAAAAAATACAAAAAACTAGCCAGGCAAGATGGCGGGCGCCTGTAGTCCCAGCTACTCGGGAGGCTGAGGCAGGAGAATGGCGTGAACCCGGGAGGCGGAGCTTGCAGTGAGCTGAGATCCGGCCACTGCACTCCAGCCTGGGTGACAGAGCGAGACTCCGTCTCAAAAAAAAAAAAAAAAAAAAAAAGAAAATGGACTAATAAAGTAAACTGGTACCAGTAGAGTGGGGCACTGCTGAAAAGATACCTGAAAATGTGGAAGCAACTTTGGAACTGGGTAACAGGCAGAGGTTGGAACTCAAGGCTCAGAAAAAGATGGGAAAATGTGGGACAGTTTGGAACTTCCTAGAGACTTGTGAAATGGCTTTGACAAAAATGCTGATAGGGATATGGACAATAAAGTCCAGGCTGAAGTGGTCTCAGATGACAATGAGGAACTTTTTGGGAACTGGAGCAAAGGTGGCTCTTGTCGTTTTAGCAAAGAGACTGGTGCCCTAGAAATTTGTGGAACTTTCAACTTGAGAGAGATGATTTAGGGTATCTGGCAGAAGAAATTTCTAAGCAGCAAAGCATTCAAGAGGTGACTTGGGTGCTGTTAAAAGCATTCAGTTTTATAAGGGAAGCGGAACATAAAAAAGAAAATTGGCTGGGTACGGTGGCTCACGCCTGTAATCCCAGCATTTGGGAGGCTGAGATGGGTGGATTACCTGAAGTCAGTAGTTTGAGACCAGCCTGGCCAACATGGTGAAACCCCATCTCTACTAAAAATACAAAAATTAGCTGGGCGTGGTGGTGCATGACTGTAATCCCAGCTACTCAGGAGGCTGAGGCGGGAGAATTGCTTGAACCTGGGAGGCAGAGGTGGCAGTGTGCCGAGATCACGCCATTGTACTCCAGTCTGGGTGACAAGAGTGAAACTCTATCTCAAAAAAAAAAAAAAAAGGAGCCGGGCGCGGTGGCTCACGCCTGTAATCCCAGCACTTTGGGAGGCCGAGGCGGGCGGATCACAAGGTCAGGAGATCGAGACCACAGTGAAACCCCGTCTCTACTAAAAATACAAAAAAAAAATTAGCCGGGCGCGGTGGTGGGCGCCTGTAGTCCCAGCTACTCAGGAGGCTGAGGCAGGAGAATGGCGTGAACCCGGGAGGCGGAGCTTGCAGTGAGCCGAGATCGCGCCACTGCACTCCAGCCTGGGCGACAGCGCGAGACTCCGTCTCAAAAAAAAAAAAAAAAAAAAAAAAAAAAAAAAAGGAAATCCCATTTTCTGAGGAAAAATTCAAGCAGGGTGCAGAAATTTGCCTAAGTAACGAGGAACTGCATGTTAATCCCCAAGACAATGGGGAAAATGGAGACTGTTTCTAGAGCATGTAAGAGGTCTTCATAGAAGCCCCTCCCAGCACAGGCTCAGAGGCCTACAAGGAAAAAATGGCTTCATAGGCCAGGCCCAGGGTCCACACGCTGTGTGCAGTTTAAGAATTTGGTGCCCTGTGTCCCACCTGCTCTGGCTGTGACTAAAAGGGGCCAAGGTACAGCCTGGGCCATGGCTTCAGAGGGTGCAATCTCCAAGCCTTGGCGGCTTCCACATGGTGTTGAGACTCTGGGTGCACAGAAGTGAAGAACTGAGGTTTGGGAACCTCCACCTAGATTTCGGAGGATGCATGGAAATGCCTGGATGTTCAGACGATAGTTTGCTGCAGGGGCAGGGCTCTCATGGAGAACCTCTGCTAGGGCAGTGTGGAAGGGAAATGTGGGGGTGGAGCCCCCACACAAAGTCCCTGCTGGGGCACCACCTAGTAGAGCTGTGAGAAGGTCACCGTCCTCTAGACCCCAGAATGGTAGATCCACTGACAGCTTGCACCGTGTGCCTGGAAAAGCCGCAGACACTCAATACCAGCACGTGAAGGCAGCCAAGAGGGAGGCTGTACCCTGAAGAGCTGCCCAATACCATGGCAACCAACCTCTTGCCTAAGCATGACCCAGATGTGAGACATGGAGTCAAAGAAGATCATTTTGGAGCTTTAAGATTTGACTGTCCTGCTGGATTTCAGTCTTGCATGGGATCTGTAGCCCCTTTGTTTTGGCCTATTTCTCCCATTTGGAATGACTGTATTTACCCAATGCCTGTACCCCCATTGTATCTAGGAAGTAACTAACTTGCTTTTGATTTTACAGGCTTGTAGGTGGAAGGGACTTGCCTTATCTCAGACAGACTTTGGACTGTGGACTTCTGAGTTAATGCTGAAATGAAGACTTTGGGGAACTGCTGGGAAGGCATAATTGGTTTTGAAATGTGAGGACATGAGATTTGGGAGGGGTCAGAGGCAGAATGATACAGTGTGGCTGTGTCCCTACCCAAATCTCATCTTGAATTGTAACTCCCACAATTCCCATGTTTCGTGGAAGGAGCCCAGTGGGAGGTAACTGAATTATGGGGGAAGGTCTTTTCCATACTGTTTTCATGATAGTGAATAAGTCTCATGAGATCTGATGGTTTTAAAAATGGGAGTTTCCCTGCACAAGCTCTCTCTCTCCTGGTCTGCAACCATGTGAGACATGCCTTTCACCTTCTGCCAGGAATGTGAGGCCTCCCCAGTCACGTGGAACTGTGAGTCTAATAAACCTCTTTCTTTTGTAAATTGCCCAGTCTCGGGTGTGTCTTCATCAGCAGTGTGAAAATGGATGAATACACTATCTGTAGCTGATTTTAAACATTTTGTTATTTATTACTATTATTTTTTTAGAGACAGGGTCTCACTCTGTCACCCAGGCTGGAGTGCAGTGGCTCAAGCATAGCTCACTGTAGCCTCAATCTCCTGGGCTTGAGTTGTTCTCCCATCTCAGCCTCCCCAGCAGTTGGGATCACAGGTATGTGCCACTACACCCCACTTTTAAAATTTTTTTGTGGAGATGGAGTCTCGCTTTGTTGCCCACATTGGTTTAAGTCTTCAGTTTCTTCAATTCCCAGTACATTTTTCTCATCTCTGAGGTTCGACATGAAGCACCTGAGAGAAGCTGCAATATTATGAGAGTTGTGTTTTCAAACTGGTGGGGTTTGTTTCGTTTTGGGTCTGGAAAAGCCTTATGTCTCAGTGACATCTCGTGGAGAAGCAAATATAAAAAGCAGAAATCCAGATCCCTGTGCGATGCGGGTTCATGGGGGCAGACAGCCTAAAGGACTGCGCGGGCCTCTAATGACCCAGTGCGGGGCAGCTGCACTCCTGAGGATGGAGGTGGCCAGCGTGGGCCCTCAATGGGTGCTGGAACCGCCTGGGACCTCTTGGCCCAGAGCAAACCTGCTGTGTGCTGGCACACCTAGGCTGATGCTAAAAACACCAGGCTCACCCAGCTAATGCCCTGGACATCTAGGGTGGCCCTGGTGCCTTCCTAAGCCCTCCTAGGCTCCAGAGTTAGAGGCAGGGGTCCTTACAAAGGAGGTACAGGACGAAGTGATAAGCACATCCCCAAAAAGGTAAGGCCCCCATTGGAACACGAGGAGCATGAAGCTTACCTGAGGAGTAGGAGCTGGTCCAGCCGAGGGGGCTGGCACCCCAGGTGGAGGAGGGCTTGGGATTGGTTAACCCTGGAGGTGGCCTCGTGGGTGCAGTAGTGTTTCTGGGCACCTTCCACAGTTCATGAGACAGAGAGGCTTGCGTGTGGGAGGCAGGGCCAGAGGACCACGTCGATTTAATGTCTGACAGTTTACCTAGAAAGGCAGAGAGATGGAGAATACGCAGTCTTGAGACAAACACTGCTGTGTTTGGGGAGCCACACAGAGTGCTCTCTAACACCAGCAGACTGTGTGATAGGTAAAGAAACACCAAGTCAAGCCCCTGGCAAACTCAAGTAACTGCAAATTCCCAGAAGTGTTTTGCCTCTAAGTTTTCAAAACCTTGCATACCCCTTGTCTTGTGGCCATGGGGGAAAGGAAGAGAAAAGGCAATGGGCCCACACACTTGTATGGAGAAGATGTCACCACTTCCATGTGTGCGCAAGCTGATGTGCCCAAGGTGCCCACTGTGCCTGGGCAAGGCCCCCACCCATCCTCTATCATGTCACACGGCCTCCCAGCTCAGGGAGTGAGTGAAGAGCCAATGGGAAAAGCTGGGGCCTGTCAAAGTTTTGTTTGGGGAAAGAAAGAAAATGCTACCTGCAAGTCTAGAGGCTAGGTGCGTACCTGCAACGCTAGGTGCGGATGCAATGCTGCTGAAAGAGCTACTGTAGCCGGAGGCACTGAGCGGCCAGGCACTCGAGGAAGGCAGCGTGGCATTCTGAGATGATGGCGGGGAGGACCCTGCAGAACCAAACACGGCACTGAGCAAGGTGGTGGCGGTGTCCGGGTTCGTGACTCTAACTGCGGGGTGTGAGAATCTTAACCATCAAGAATCAACCTCTCCCTAGGCTGCCAGTTTTAATAGAAGCCTGAACATGAAAGTGTCATGTGGGAAGGAAGAAACAGGGCATGCCTCCTATTCTGGGTCCCTGTAGCCACTCAGGGAGGCCTGGGATGTTGCTGAAGGCGGAGGAATCAAAGGGCAAGAAGCAGCATGAGCTTCTTTGAGAATTCCCGCCAGAATGCTTAAAATGCCATGTCAGAGTTTTAAAGCACCACATTGATTTCCTCTCCCAAATAAGATAAAATAAAAATCCAGGGCAATCTACTCCTTTCACAGTTCAAACAATGGCTACAAAATAGAAGAACAAAACTCCAAGCCATTCATTACAAAATGTGCCATAAAAATTTGAACATTTCTTCTGACTGGGGTGTCCCATCAGCTTCCGAACTCGTATTTTGCTTAAAAAAATTTTTTTTTTTTTTAGAGATGGGGCTGTTGCTATGTCACCCACGCTGCAGCACAGTGGCTGTTCACAGGCGTGATCACAGTGCACAGCAGCCTCAACCTCCTGGGCTGGGTGATCCTCTTGCCTCAGCCTCCTGAGCGGCAGGGACCACAGGTGCCACCACACCCGGCTCATGATTCCCTTTTTAAATACATGAATAATTAAGAGACATCTGTCCTACTAACTGTGTATATGGACTTGAGTTATTCTATCCCTAGGACTGTAGTTTTTTGAGGAAAGCTTGTCCCTGTGCCTGAAAGGGAGACTTGGGGTAAATGGGCCATCCTTCAGGCACCTCGATCCCTTGTGTGAAAGCTCAGCTCCTCGCTGCTTGGTTTTATTTTGTATTTTCTAATGTGGCTCTCCCTTTCAATTCTGTGAAGAAAGCAAGAAACTGGAGAAGAGTGAGGACGGAGTCACGGTGACAGCTAGGGTGAATGCAGGATGGAAAGAGCTCTCACTGGGACAATAACTCTGCCAGGGCATGGATCCTGGCTAGCAGAGGGAACATAAGCACAGTCTGGCTGTTAAACTGATGACCACACACAGAATCGGATGGTTTCTGAAAAGCCATGGCATCTCAGCTGTAGGCCCACATGACGTTGTGCAGTGAATAACCAGGCGTGTGGCACCTCCTGGACACATGCAGTGTCCAACCTGCACAGTTGTTTGCAGCTGCCCTGCTGCAAGTGACCTCTTTAGAATGAGGGCACCAGAGTTGAGGAAAGTTAGCATTTATGGGTAATCTGCAGGTCTTCACTTTTATTTTTTCCAATTTTTATTTAGGGTTCTGGGAGCCCACGTGCAGGTCTGTCACACAGGTGGACTGTGTGTTGTGGGGGTGTGTTGTAGAGATCATTCCATCACCTAGATAGTGAGCATGGTACCTGACAGGCAGTTTTTCAATCCTCCCCTTCCTCCCACCCTCTACCCTCCAACAGGCCCGCTGTCTGCTGCTCCCTTCTTTGTGTTATGTCAACTCAGGCTGTCTGTTTCTGTTCCTGTGTTAATTTGCTCAGGAAGGTCTTTACTTTAAAAAGGTGTCAGCTTGACCAGGCGCAGTGGCTCAGGCATGTAATCCCAGCACTTTGGGAGGCCTTTTCTTTTCTTTTCTTTTTTTTTTTTTGAGACGAAGTCTTGCTGTGTCACCCAGGCTAGAGTGCAGTGGCCCAATCACAGCTCACTGCAGTCCTGACATCCCAAGCTCAAGTGATTCTCCTGTCTCAGCCTCCTGAGTAGCTGGAACCACCGATGTGTGCCACTACACCCGGCTAATTTTTTCATTTTAAATTTTTTGTAGAGATAGGGTCTCATTATATTGCCCAGCTGGTTTCAAATTCCTGGCCTCAAGTGATTCTCCCACCTTGGCCTCCCAAAGTGCTGGGATTACAGGTGTGAGCCACTGTGCTCAGCCTGCTAGTGCTTTCTGGTTAGCAACTTCTACGTGAAGAGATGTTCATTGTACTCCCCTTTCTTTCAGTAACAAACCCTAATGTATCCTTAAATACAACCAAGAGAGGTACCAGAGTGGAGTAACAAGGTTCCTAGTGCTGGTCATGAGCTGAAGGCAAGGCCTGGCATGAGCCACCTGAGCTGGCTGCTGCTGAATACTGATGTTTGTGCACAAGTGCCAGGGCAGGCTCAAGACCCAAACATCAAGCACCTGGGAAGTCAAACGATGTCCACTTGGAGCTACAAGTCACCCAGGTTGGCTGGCTGGCTGGTTCTTAGGCTCAGGGTTGGAGATGCCACTGCCTTGCCTTATCTCAATGGCCAATGCATTTCTTAGGCTGAGGTTCTCTTCTGCCCTCCCCGCAAGTTGATTTCCTTAACTGGACAGGCTATGGAGCTGGAGGACAGCTGCATGTGGAGCTGGAGAACAGCTGCCACGTGTTTCTCAGGCCATCTTCATCACATCATGGCACACTCAGGCGATGGCAGAGGCCACTCCCAGTGGCCCTGGTTCTGCCTGGAGGCTAAGGGGCCACTTGATCCTTCATCTGGGCACCACTCAGGGAGCTCTGCCATGTATTAAGCAACTTTGATTCTTTCCAACTTCCCTTATGACCTGGATCTGTACAACCTGCATCCCACTTCTCCACAACCCTCAAAATATGGTAACTTTCCTGTCTGGCACAACCCTGGTGCCCCACCAGGTGTGACAAGCAGGGAGGGCTGGGTCTCTGATTCTGGCTGGCGCCTCACCTGTCCTCTGCCACACGGCTCCCTTTTGGGCATCACTTGACTGTGTCTGACAGCAGGGACACCCATAACACCCCTGCTCTGAAAAGCAGCTGCATCCGAAAAGCAGCTGTGTAACCCCAAGGAATACACAGCATTAAACAGACAGGGCAATCTGTACTCATGTTGGCTTTCCAGTCAAAGATACATTGAGAAGCCTATCACTTTAAAGAACCACAGAAGCAGTCAGATACACTGGCTCACGCCTGTAATCCTAGTACTTTTGGGAGGCCGAGTCAGGTGGATCACTTGAGGTCAGGAGTTCGAGATCAGCCTAGCCAACATGGTGAAACACCGTCTCTACTAAAAATAGAAAAAATCAGCTGGGTGTGGTGGTGCACACGTGTAGTCCCAGCTACTCGGGAGGCTGAGGCATGAGAATCACTTGAGCCTGGGAGGCGGGCGGAGGTTGCAGTGAGCCAAGATCACGCCACTATACTCCAGCCTGGGCAAACGAGCAAGAATCTTGTCTCAAAAGGCCAACTAGGTAGTTCAAAAGAAAGAAAAGAAGCAAACACAAAACACAAGGCTCCAATGAGTCGTATTTCGAGTGGGAAACTTAATGTTTTGGGAACTACCTAGGTGGCCTTATTAGCGGTAGTACCTATGGCAATCTAGCTCTTTCTTCCACAAAATAGCATGCGGTGATAAAACTTTGTTAGAGATGGCACTTTTATGATAAGACATTACTTATCAATAAATCCAGCAGCATGGGTGACACCTGAGGTCAGGAGTTCGAGACCAGCGTGGCCAACATGGTGAAACCCTGTCTCTACTAAAAATACAAAAATCAGCCTGGTACGGTGGCACATGCCTGTAATTCCAGCTACTTGGGAGGCTGAGGCAGGAGAGTCGCTTGAACTCAGGAGGTGGAGGTTGCAGAGAGCTGAGATCGTGCCACTGCACTCCAGCCTGGGCGACAGAGTGAGACTTCATCTCAAAAAAAAAAAAAAAAATTCCAGCAGAAACTCAAATTGATGTCCATTTTCCCATAAGCACTAACTGCCGTCTCTTCATGCTGCTTCAGATGACTGCTTCAACTGTGCCTTGTATCATCCCTGCCTTAGAGCCCAACCTGTCACCCCTGACATCTTCAAATGGGTCTAGAGAGACCATCTGCGCAGAGGCAGGCAGAGCAGCACCCTCACCTCCACTCTTGAGGAGGTAGCGGTTGACATCCTGGATGGTGGTATTGATGGTAGGCCCAGTGGGGACACTGCCAGGAGTGACGTCAGGGTCATTCTCAGGGTCAATATTCTGTAGTCCTTTCCATGGAACTCCCGGATGGAATTCTGTTTAAGAAACCCAAATGAGAAGCCACAGATCAGAACATCTGCACATTGATTCATGACATTTTAAAAGATGTTTTGTCCTGTTTGTAGAAATTTTTATAATCTGCTAATTAAATGAGAGGTACACTTTATACTCTTGATACTCTCTTCCATTAAAACAATCAATCCTTTGGAACAAACTAGAACCAGGTATTCTAGCTCTCATATTAAGATAGTTTTCACACAGAGTCGGAATAGTTTTACCAGATGGTATACAGTGTGCTTCCTCCCTGCCACCCCTTCCACTTCTCATGTTGAACTAAGGGATTACAGAAAAATGCCTGATGCTAACCATACCCAAAATTGATCTGACAAATGGATTTCCAAGGAAAATGCCAAAGCTCTGGGCTTAACGCTTCCAGATCCTTAGCTCAGATTCTGGGTCCTCCCAGCCTCATCACTCTCTGCAGGCTTGAAGCACGTTCTGACCTGCTGCTGTTGCACGGAAGTGTTGCACGGTCTTACCTGGGGGCCAGTTGATGCTAGAGCCATTTGAGATTTTATCACTGTCAGATTTGGCACGTGACCAGCTATGGGGAACAGCTACGGGAGGACTGGCTGGTGACTCACTGTTCTGGATTAAATCGTACCGGCCATAGGAGTCATCAATGGAGGACTTACCTGGAGGCCCAATGCTTAGACCTCCAGGGATAGCACCTATGGGGACAACAGGAAACAAAGAAGCGAGTGAATACCCTCCAGTTGAGAGACAGCAGAAGATACCCTAAGCCTCCCTATGCACCTTCTGTTCTAGGTCCAATGCCTTGCTCTATTCGGTTACATGAATCGTAAGACTTGGTCTGTCTAGGATTCTGTAAGAATCAATGACTGTTTTTTTTTTTTTTGAGACAATGTCTCGCTCTGTTGCCCAGGCTGGCGTGTAGTGATGTGATTAGGGCTCACTGCAGCCTCAAACTCCTGGGCTCAAGTGATCCTCCCACCTTGGCCTCCCAAGTAGCTGGGACTACAGGTGTGAGCCACCATGCCTGGCCAGTGACTATTTAAGCCAGCTCCAATTTCAGCCCTGAAAGACCGAAACCCCTGAAGAACAATTTTAGTTTGTCCAGTTAGAAATCTTTATAAAATACATATCCATACCATGGGAAGCTGCCCTTAATAAACCTTTTTGGGGACAACTTATGAGTCTTCGTGATTAGTTATCAAATTTGCTCTTACCTCTTCCCTCCTTTTAGTCTGAAACCCTCACTATGGAAGAACACAGTGGATGCTAAAAATTCATACAGAACCAAACCAACCAGCCACAGGCAGCAAGGCCCTCCTGCTAAGAAAGGTGCCAGCAGTGTGTGATGATTTTCCGTAAGTTAACCATGAGACATAGTTTCCTTTTTCTTTTTAGAATGCTTTGTATCAACAGAGAACTACATAACCTATTGAATTTCCTTTGCTGTTTATTCTACCAGCAAGTTCAGAGCTAAATTTAATGCTTGGAAGTACCTCCTACGGGTATCATTTTTGCTTCCACCTTACTGGTGTGTCCATCGGTAACGAGTTCCTGATGGGGACACCAGTTTGGAGTGAGACAGACTGCTTGGATGGAGGGGAATAACCAACAGAAATGCACCCTAGTATTTACAGCTGCAGTTCCCATACATACTGCATATTTGATGTTCTATTTGTGTTTCAGTATTTTATTGAAAATATTTCAGCAGACTCAAGTTTTTGTTGATGAATAGAGATATAAAAAAAAAAAGTACATAGGCTATGACCTAGATTCTTTGCTGCTCTGGGGTTTTCAAATTATTTCTAGGTTTGTAGCTAAGATCTAATGGCTGGCTTTTAAGAAGTTTGATCACTGACTAGCTGAGATCTTATATGCACTATAACGGAATGGGTTATTTTAAATCCAACTTGCAGCGCTCAATTCTTAGAAAAGTATAGAATGGGCATGTTATACAACAGGAAGATCGATTAATAAGCCAGCAGTGATTCCACCACAGGCATCCTAGCCCAGACGTACCATGCTTGCTAGGGTTCTGCTCCAGGGGGGAAGCGGCACTGGGCAAGTTATCCATGGAGTTGGGGTGCGTCCACTGGGGGAGGCGTGACTGGGACTGGGATGGGTCCTTCACCGACAAGCCACTGGTCATGTCCATGCTGTTGACATTCATGTTTGGGTTCAGTCCAGCTAAAGAGAGAGATGCCGATTAGGATTCACCTGCTCCTCTAAAAGACTTCATTCTAAAGCTCTCCTACAGAAGCTATTCCAGTCTTCGCTTACAGCAAAATATTTTTTGTTTTTTGAGACGGAGTCTTGCTCTTGTTGCCTGGGCTAGAGTGCAATGGCATGATCTTGGCTCACTGCAACCTCCGCTTCCTGGGTTTAAGCGATTCTCCTGCCTCAGCCTCCCAAGTAGCTGGGATACAACAAAATATTTTAACTGTAACTTTTAGTGCTGGTGAAAAATACTTTTTATCTTCATAACAGCATGTACTTCTCGGAATATTACTCCTAAATTAAGGTGAAAATGTGAATAGCCTTTGATTAAGTGAGGCCCACGACTCTCTTCACTTTACTTGTTTCAGTGCTGGATAAACATGGTCCTGAGGCTTCTCAGAGTCCACGGGAAAACAGAAAAAGTCCAAACTATTAGGAAAATCTTTTCTGGTTTTGGGTATCTTATGGAAACTCATCCGGTCAAAAACACTTTTCCAGAACTCTAAAGTACCACCTATGAAACAGACTGATAGGATAATTCAGTTCTACTTTCAGTGAGTTTCCTTTACAAAAGTCTGCTCTAAAAGAGTTTGTGAATTAAAATCAAACTACTTTTAAGGAACTGAACTATTTGACAGATAGGGTGCTGCCATCTGCCCCCAGCTGGGATGGTGAGCTGGAGCTTCTGAGCTCATTTCTTATAGCGAAAAGCAGGTAGCTGGTTATCTGTCCAGGACCTGTACTAAGCTAGGTTAATAAAGAAAGACGATGAGGAAGGAGGACAATGATAAAAAGGTTGAAGTAAAGACTTTCTGATGAGGACACCAGTTTGGAGCAGGACAGACTGCTTGTTTGGAAGGGAATAACAAGCAGAGGGGTCCCCCTCCCCTTGGATTTCCAGCTGCAGTTCCCATTACCACATACACATACTCCACAGATCCTCACCATATGTACAACTATGCCACATGGTACGTAAGCACAGTGAGCCTCTACTACTAAGCCAGGTGCTGAACATTCTGGTTCTTACCTTTATTTCAGAGGCTGCAAATTCAAATGCCCATAGGAGCCAAGTGGCCATGCACATGAAGAGGTGGGCCTCATGGGGACTGTGGCAAACCAGAGAGTGTCTGTCCTGTCTAAATAAACAGGTGCTACTGGGGCCAACCACTTATTGCTACATGGAACATAGACCCACTAAAGCCATTTTTAAGAGAAGCCAGAAGCCACTTTCCCCAATTTTTGAATGTTGGCATTAACACACGCCTACGCACATGCACATACACACTTCGCAGACTTAACAAAACGCCTTTGCAAGCCCATCAGTGCCACGGGGCTAGCCTACTTGCAATCTCTGAGTTCTCTTCGTTTCAGCTTGTACAGATCTAGTCAGGTAAGGTGGCAACAATGTCAGGGCTTCAACCTGGCCTTCAGAATGCTCTGAATTCCACAATTTGGCCCCAACCCATCTCTCCCAACTTTCCCCTCTGGGAAAGTCAGCTAGACTGGCCTGGCCCTTGCAAAATGGACCCCTGAAACAGGCTAGGCCTCTTTCTTCTGTGCTATGTGAGGCTTCCCCTTCATTTGGAAAGGCTTCCTCTTTATTTACTGTAATCCTATCTAATCATTTGAGGTTCAAGCTTAATACTATTCTCTGATTTTTCTTTCTCCACTCAAAGTGAAAGTGAACTTTTCCTTCTCTAGAGCCCTGTGAGAATCACATGACACTGGTATCAAGGGTATTTTTTCCTGTTTATATGCCTGCTCTTCCCATCTAAATGACGAACTCCAGGTGGCAAAAGACTGAGAATAACAAGGACAGGCTGAATGTGAGGGAAGGAAGGTAGTTGGGAGCCCCCACTACTGACCATGGGCTGCTGGTTTCTTTACATGAATTGTTGAGTTTCTAATAGGCTCTTCAACATAGGTGCTGCTGCAGAGAAATGCTGAGAGCCAGCAAGATAGGCAATTTTACAACCAAAGTTTCCGATACTTTATTAGTTATTTGTTTTTAATACATTTATAACTTCACTGTGAATATTATAAAATATTATCCAAATTATTTTTCAACTAATTTCAAAGATTCACTGCATGAATTCTTTAACTTGTACTAAGAAAAAAATTCCTTAAGAGTAAAGATAAGTGGCCGGGCGCGGTGGCTCATGCCTGTAGTCCCAGCACTTTGGGAGGCCAAGGTGGGTGGATCACCTGAGGTCAGGAGTTCGAGACCAGCCTGGCCAACATGGTGAAACTCAGTCTCTACTAAAAATACAAAAATTAGCCAGGCGTGGTGATGCATGCCTGTAATCCCATCAACTTGGAAGGCTGAGGCAGGAGAATCGCTTGAATCCAGAAGGTGGAGGTTGCAGTGACCCGAGATTGCGCCACTGCACTGCAGCCTGGGCAACAGAGCAAGACTCCATCTCAAAAAATAAATAAATAAATAAATAAAAAATAAAAAAAAGTCATGATAAGTGTACTTTATCTTCCAAATACAGGTTAAGAAGACAGGTGAATACTAGAAAGCTGAAGCTAACGCATTTTAGGATAATAGGTGGAATGAAATTTGTTTCTAAAACAGAAGCACTTACATAAGTAGCTGATATTTTACAAAGTGTTTGCTATGTGCTAGGCACTATTTAAAGACTTTACGTATTAGGCCGGGTGTGATGGCTCATGTCTGTAATCACAGCACTTTGGGAAGCTGAGACCAGGAGGATTACTTGAGGCCAGGAGTTTGAGGCTGCAATGAGCTATCATCATGCCACTGCACTCCAGCCAAAAAAAAAGAGGCCAGGAGTGGTGGCTCATGCCTGTAATCCCAGCACTTTAGGAGGCCAAGGCAGGTGGATCACAAGGTCAGGAGATCGAGACCATCCTGGCTAATACGGTGAAGCCCCGTCCCTACTAAAAATACAAAAAATTAGCTGGGTGCGCTGAGATCGTGCCACTGCACTCCAGCCTGGGCAACAGAGTGAGACTCCATCTCCAAAAAAAAAAAAAAAAAAAAAAGAGAGAGAACTTTACATATTAGCTTATTTAATCTTTAAAACAAACCTAGGAGTTAAGTATTTCCACATTACAGATGAAGAAATTAAGGTATGACTGGGTATGGTGTCTCAGGCCTGTAATCCTAACACTTAGGGGGGATCACTTGAGGCCAGGAGTTTGAGACTTGCCTGGGCAACACAGAAAGACCCCATCTCTAACAAAAAAAAAAAAAAAAAAAAGAAAGAAATTGAGGCAAAAAGCAGCTAGGCAAGTTGCCCAAGTTAGTAGTGAGCCTGTTGGTGGTGAGTTGGGACTCAAACCTAGGCAATCTAATTCCTAAGTCAGGTCTTAACTACTTAGACACAAAGGGTGTTAATGGATGAGACAATAATTAAGGAACGAGATCATCTAGTCTAGTATTTATCAATCTCATATTAAAGATATATCACATTTATAATATGTCAAGTAAAAAGTGTTCAAATGATTACAATACACTGCCCTTTTGAGAGACATTGAATAGAATTAGATAAATGAATATTATCTGCTGGTAGCAAATTCACTACCACTCAACTGGCCTTTGGCCCTTTACAGATGTATTTTCCAAGTTACTGATACCCTTTGTCCTGCATCTACAGACTCTAATAGCAATCAACAGACAAGCCTAAAGTGCTTTCACTAAGTTCTGAATTCTTACAGCAAATTAGTCCATGCAGAATCAATTTACTCATTTATACCCTCTGGTGTCTTCAGGTATGTGAGCTGTGACTCTCCTGGCAGGCCTGACCTTGAGGCCTGGCACCATGTCTTATAGTGACCTGCAGGTTTCATGTGCCCTATGTGCTTCTACAAGTTAGATTTCAACATATATATGTTGATTTCGTTGATTATACAAATCACATTTCATACAAAATGAGTTGTATCAACAACCACTGCTTTTTAAGAAGTGCTTTTGGTGGCCGGGCGCGGTGGCTCAAGCCTGTAATCCCAGCACTTTGGGAGGCCGAGACGGGCGGATCACGAGGTCAGGAGATCGAGACCATCCTGGCTGACATGGTGAAACCCCGTCTCTACTAAAAAATACAAAAAAAAAAAACTTAGCCGGGCGAGGTGGCGGACGCCTGTAGTCCCAGCTACTCGGGAGGCTGAGGCAGGAGAATGGCGTAAACCCAGGAGGTGGAGCTTGCAGTGAGCTGAGATTCGGCCACTGCACTCCAGCCTGGGCGACAGAGCGAGACTCCGTCTCAAAAAACAAAAAACAACAACAACAAAAAAAAGAAATGCTTTTGGTGTAAATCTGAATACTTTTACTGACCAAACCATTATAAAGTCTTCTCTGCGGTTTAGGCTGGAGGAAGTGGCTGGTAAAGTACAGTTCAGAGTAGACTAGGAATAGAACAAACTCTGGAGATGTGACAATGGAAATGAGATTTTGGAGGCTCTGACTGGTACCACCTTTAAAGGTTTTATACTGAGAGTATTATGGCAGCAGCAAAACTCCTGCTCTATAGAACATGGTTAGTGTTGCTCCCTTATTAAAAATTCTTGAGGCTGGGCATGGTGGCTCACATCTGTAAACCCAGCACTTTAAGAGGCTGAGGTGGGAGGATTGCTTGAGCCCAGGAGTTCGAGACCAGCCTGGGCAACGTGGTGAGACCCCATTTCTCCAAAAAATAATAAAAAACTTTTTTTAAAGTTAAAAAGCCTTGAGATACCTGTTCTGTGATTTTGTCTGGGGCTGCATTTACAACAGGCTATGGTTTCAGCGCTGGCCAGTCCTCCTAACCACTGAAATGCTGCCCTGGCTACCACATATGGACTCCAGGTACTCTCTCTACCTGATGTG
The DNA here is from genome assembly GCF_003255815.1 of Theropithecus gelada. Lineage (NCBI taxonomy): Eukaryota > Metazoa > Chordata > Mammalia > Primates > Cercopithecidae > Theropithecus > Theropithecus gelada. The sequence continues at coordinate 51,426,639 of NC_037684.1, read as the reverse complement.
GCTGTTGAAGACCATGGGACACTCACCAAGAGGGTAAGGAGCAAAGGTGTTGGGTGAAGACTGCTGCTCTTTGGTCTGCAGGTCAGGTAGGCCGGGAGTCTGCGGGTGCGAGGGGAAGCTGTCCATGGCCGATTTGCCTGCAGAGGGGTGCAGAGACAGGTGCGGCGGGGGCGGTGGCGGTGGTGGCTGCTTCACGAGCAGGGCCTGGGCCAGCTGGCGCTGGTGCTGCTGGATCTGCTGCTGCAGATTAGTGATTGTGCGCGCAACCTGGCAGGCACAGACATAGGTTCGTTAACCAGGTGGGAAGGGACATTCATGGCTTCTCTAGGGACCAGGTGAATTCTTCATTGTCTTTATGCTGAGGCCACCACTGGCTAGGTCAACCTCCTCCCAAACCTAGCTGAACCCAGGAATTTTCCAAGGAAGGCTTGGCTAGAGAAAAATCAAAGATCATCTAATAGTTCATCAATTAGCATCTCTTCTATCAGGGAAAATTATAGCTCATGACAAAAGTCAATCTGGGTAGCACCTACTTGCTGCTCCTGTTGTCTCATGGATCCGGACACATTACGCTGGGCCTGTAACATCTGCTGCTGGATTTGTAAACGTTGGTATGCCTGTTGACAAAAAGAAGAGTTAAAATAGTATAATAATTAAGTATAAGTTGAACTAATGGTTCAACTTTCTGACATTAGTTAAAAAACGAAAAAAGAGAACCTAGCCACTCTTCTTGGCCCATACTGTGGCTGACACATACTCTTTTTTTTTTTTTTTTTTAGATGGAGTCTCGCTCTGTCACCTAGGCTGGAGTGCAATGGCGCAATCTCAGCTCACTGCCACCTCTGCCTCCTGGGTTCAAGAAATTCTCCTGCCTCAGCCTCCCAAGTAGCTGGGATTACAGTCACGTGCCACATTGCCCAGCTAATTTTTGTATTTTTAGTAGAGACGGGGTTTCATTATGTTGGCCAGGTTGGTCTCAAACTACTGACCTCATGATCTGCCCGCCTCAGCCTCCCAAAGTGCTGGGATTACAGGCATGAGCCAATGCGCCCAGCTGTGGCTGACACATATTCTGGGAGGCACAGAGCACTTTTAAAAGATTAATGTCTTATCCACTTTTTTAGTGTACAGAATTAAAAAAAATCACAGAGTCAATACCCGTTTAGTGTTGGTGATGATGTTGGTCAGCAAATATTTTTCATTTAATGAAGAGATCAAAATTCTTCTGCTTGATTCATACAAACTGAAACTTAAACAACCACCACCACCACCACCACCACCACCTATTCTATAATGACGGATACTGAAGTCCAGCACAGCCCAGACAATGTGGCAAAGCACTGGGAGTAACTGTCCCAAATCATTCAAGAATAATGTGTGTTAAACAACGTGGTGGTCTCCATAACATCATGGGAATGAAAGCTAAGAGAGAACCTGAAATGCAGATTTGTGGGCATTTTTGTCACACGAACTTGTCATCTACAAAGTTGGTTAAAGTTATGATATTCTTCTGTACACTGACATAGCAGCTTTGGTCACTTGACTGTTTTGAAATGTTGGTTGAATATCATAATTTTTTCTTACAACATGAATTTTAGGGACATTTTTGGCAAAAGGACTCATTAAAGTAGAATCCAAATAAAGGTGGAGATTGTACTATTAGAAATGCCTCATTAATCTGTAATCATGGAGGAATAAAATACTTGAGTAAATCCTTATAGGCCCTAAAACTTAACCTTATGGAAGCACTGAAACTTTATTTTTCCATTTTTTCTGGAAAAATATTTAAGAACAGAATACATTGTTTTAAAATAAGAACACACTATTGTAATTCAACATTTTCTTGACGTCTTTCACACCATGGGGTCAATAAAAACTTACTGTATAACTAAAAGATTCTAGCACATCAGTAAGAAAATCAGCTCTGTGTCAGAATACAGCAATGCCTGCATCAAGCGGCAGAAAGCAATCTTCCTCTATAGTAACAGTTCTAAACCTGCATGCTTTTTCTATGAGTGCCTGTTTTCAGAGCTGTCTCCTTTCCTTTGGAGGTCAGTGGTCTCCAGCTGGCAGGACTGAAAGCAACAGGACTGCACATGTGCACTGCCTCCCCACAGCGATTCTTCCCTTCTGATAGATGAAAAAACAGTCTCTGGCCGGGCGCAGTGGCTCACGCCTGTAATCCCAGTACTTTGGGAGGCTGAGGCGGGAGGATCACCTGAGATTAGGAGTTCGAGACCAGCCTGACTAACATGGTGAAACCCCGTCTCTACTAAAAATACAAATATTAGCCAGGTGTGGTGGCGGGCGCCTGTAATCCAAGCTACTCGGGAGGCTGAGACAGAAGAATTACTTGAACCCACAAGGTGGAGGCAGCAGTGAGCCATGATTGCACCGCTGCACTCCAGCCTAGGCAACAGAGCAAGACTAGCAAGACTCCGTCTCAAAAAAAAAAAAGAAAAAGAAAAAACAGTTTCTGAGGGCCAAGCCTTGGTCCTGACCTCATGTCTAGAGCTCTGTGCTCTCCCTTAAAGCGAGGACACATATATAGCATGTGCCTCTGGGACACATCCTTCCCTCCTTCCTTCTATCCTCCCCTGCTGCTTACAGAAAAGCCAGGCCTCAAACTTGTTGGACATATGTCTAAAAAACGGCAAAGGGGAAGGACTGAGGACTCAAGTACTCTCTTATTAGCAAAGATCTTATGCCAATGGTTTTGTCTTTTGGAGTCCCATTCTTTTTTTTAAATTTTTTTTCCTTCATGATTCCTGGTCATTTTTTTTTTTTTTTTTTTGAGATGGAGTCTTGCTCTGTCACCCAGGCTGGAGTGCAATGGTGCGAGGCTCACCGCAACTTCCGCCTTTCAGGCCTTTCAGGTTTAAGCGATTCTCCTGCCTCAGCCTCCCAAGTAGCTGGGATTACAGATGTGTACCACAATGCCCAGTTAATTTTTGCATTTTTAGTAGAGACAGGGTTTCACCATGTTGGCCAGGCTAATCTCAAACTCCTGACCTCAGGTGATTCACCCGCCTGGGCCTCCCAAAATGCTCGGATTACAGGCATGAGCCACTGTGCTTGGCCGATTCCTAGTCGTTTGCTAGGTGATGAAGTTGCTGGCTAAGATTGCTAAACAAATCAGGTACCCACATTAAAGAATGAAATAATTCACTGGGTTTTTTAGTGTATATAATTTCAGTAGGCATCTAGGTATACAATGACATGGCAATTTATGGTAAAATCAGTAAGACCGTTTGAAAATTAAAAAAAAATCAAGATTATGTAAAGTTATAAAATTTTCAGTCCAGACATGGTGGCTCACGCCTGTAATCCCAGCACTTTGGGAGGCCGAGGCAGGCGAATCACAAGGTCAGGAGATCGAGACCACGGTGAAACCCCGTCTCTACTAAAAATACAAAAAGTTAGCTGGGCGCGGTGGCGGGTGCCTGTAGTCCCAGCTACTCAGGAGGCTGAGGCAGGAGAATGGCGTGAACCCGGGAGGCGGAGCTTGCAGTGAGCCGAGATTACACCACTGCACTCCAGCCTGGGCGACAAAGCAAGACTCCATCTCAAAAAAAAAACAAACCAAAAACAAAAAAAAAACTTTCAAGAATTATTAGGTCACATCAGCCATTCTTGACCGGGGTTTCATGAGAGAATTAAGTTCTAATGTTCTAAGGTATCTACTATATGTAACAAAGCAATTTTTCTCCTGTGCTTCTAGAATAGTATTTATGTATACCATCCTTAGAATTATTGAGAAAATAGTCACTCAAATGATTTTTTGTGTTCTGTGGTTCTCAGAAACTCTGGCTGAGAGCTCAAATGAAAAGACATGCCTAATTATAAAAGCTGGTAGATTTTTTGAACACAAAGAGGCCAAGCCATGTGCAGTGGTGCACACCCGTGGTCTCAGCTACTCAGACGGCTGAGGTGGGAGGATCCCTTGAATCCAGGAGTTCCAGACCAGCCTGGCAACATAGTGAGATGCTGCCTCTAAACAAGAACAAGAACAAAAACAAAAACAAAAACAAAGAGGCCAAAACATTTACAAAACTTAGTAAGGACACCTTTGAGTGAGAACTTTCTAACTCATGAAGAGTTTAAATACTTCATGACAGTCTCAATGACATCCCCGATGTGAAGACAAACATTATCACAACTGCTGCTCTCAGTGGTGCGCCACACTGGTGCATCTGCACGGGCACCAGGAGAGCACTCGGCCTGCGTGCTCTAACTCGCATGGGTCTGTCCACTCACCAGCTGCAGCTGATAGAGCTGGTTCAACATCGTCATATGCTGAGGATTAATTGGCGAGGTTAATAGTGCAGGGTTGAGACCAATGTTTTTTGCTGCAAACTGCAAAAGCTGTGCTTGAACCTGTTTAACAAAAAATATGCGATCAGCCATTGTATCTCTGTTAAAATACTTACTTGCCCATGTAGTTTTTCAAAATTCAAAAATGATTAAGTGATAATTTGTAGGGAGATCCCCGGAAACTACTGTTACGGAAAAAAAAATAAATGCCCCTGATTATTGTAAATACAAAATTGCATGCAGGACTGCATAAAGACAACGCAAGGTTGGGCTGCCAGAATGAGCCAACAGTGCATGATGTGCTTCCCACTGCAGAGAGCCTATCAACGGACGCGCAGTCAGGGAGGTTTCACATCACCAAGATTCCTATCCCAGAAAAGCAGATGTTCATAGCTCTGGGAATGGAATACAACCCTTGTGGAGAGCCTATAAACGGACGCATGAGGGATGCTTGTTCATATGGATAAGATAGGGTTATAAATGCCCTTATCTTGCTTGCCATGGCTCTTCTAGGTCTCTTCAGGGTTAAGGCATACTCCCTTCTGAGAATTTGCGGTCTAACCAGTTGTATAGTTTCATGCCCTGTTTCTACTGATTGTTTGCAACAAGCTTTTGCTGCAATTATTACTACTGATTAGTATCTTACTAAACATAAGTTATGGACAGACTGTGTTTCTGTTTTAAGGCTCTGTTAGAAATTGCTGATGCACACACTACATTGTAAATTCTTATCTCTGTATACTCTACTTCTGCATACTGATATTATGTTAAAGAATTACTTCATCCCATGTGATCATCTCACCTCATAATCAAACAACCCTATATCCCTCACTAACCTACCCTGCCCTCACTAAACTTAATAATAAATGCTGGTATATCCAGTGCATTGGCAGCATCGCAGGACCAGAAGGCGGTGACATGCTGAACCCAGCTTTCACTATCTCGTGTGTGTCTTTTATTTCTCGACCTGCCAATCTGCCTGGGAACAAAGAAAGAGCCCTGTTGCATTGCGGGCTGCCGGCCAGATCCCGCAATAATAATATTTGTCTCATGGGTGAAATGTCAAAGGCCATTAAAAAATGTATGGACATTTTAATATTAGTAGTTAGCAAGTAAAGAATAAGAAAGGAAAAAGAAAGGAGGGAAGGAAGAAGGGAAGTCTTCAGAGATCTCATCCTCCAAATACTTTAATTATAAATGAACTTTCCAAGGTTCTGTGCCCTTCCTATCAGTACTTACAGGTAACATGGAAATATGGAAGAAACAGTGAGATGGCACACAGATGCCTTGCCATTTGGGACATGCTGGTTTGCTTTGTGTGGGTAAGACGAACTGATTCTTCTGCTACTGCCTCTCAGACTGGGTGCAGCTGTGGCCTAGGTTTGGGCAGTGGGATGTGACTGGAAGTGGTGTGTGCAATTTCAAGGCCACTTGCACAAGAGTGCTGCCTTTTTCCCTGTTACTGGGAAGTGGTTGTGGCAGAGCTGCCCCCAATCCCTGCACTGCTTCTTTCTGCACTGTAACCTGAGAGAGATCAATGTCTACCTAGTTTAAACTACTGTTTTTTGAGGTCTCTTTGTTATAGTAGCTTATCCTATATTCTAACGAATACATTTAACTATTATCTAATAACTTTTATCTTATTACCTGATAATAGTTAAATGTATTAGTTACACTGATAATTGTCCACTATCAACTCAGTGCACAAACCTGGATTTGAACAATTACAGAGTGAGAATTACCCTCAGTGCAGTGCCTAGTGCATCCTGCTCTTTTTCGTACGCTAGCATTGCCTTCCCATATGCTATTGTCTGAATGTCTGTGTCCCCCTCCCCCAGAATTTCTATGTTGAAACTTAAACCCTAATTGTGGTGGTATTAAGAGCTGGGGCCTTTGGGGGGTGATCAGGAGCCCCCATGAATGGAATTAGCATCCTAATGACAGAGGCCTGAGAAAGCCCGCTCACCCATTCCACCACACGAGGATGCATAAAAGTTGCCATCTATGAGAAACAGGCCCTCACCAGACACTGAATCGTCTGGCACCTTGACCTTGGACTTCTCAGTCTCCAGAACTGCAAGCAATACATTCATGCTGTTGTAAATGACCCAGTCTAAGGTATTTTGTTACAGCAGCCCAAACGGACTAAGACACTATATTCCAACAAACTGAACACATTTAAATTAAATTTTATGAATAATAGAAGATTGACGAATTAACACGTTCTCTTTTGGGACAGTTTGAAAATAAGATCCCTCAGAAATCTTAACTATCTTCTTGATATTAGAGGTCTCTTGGGGAAGAAAGCAGTTTTTTCCCTCTCTGCTATAAGAATGCGAGAATGTGGTAAGTACTTCAAGATGCTGCTGCTCTCTCAGGGCAGGCTCCAGTCAACCTTCACATCAGAATTACGTGGGAAGAATTACCAGAGCCCTGAGTTACCCACACAGCAAAGATGTTATCAATACCATCGATCATCAAATACCTTATAAGGGGTAAGAACTAACACTATAATTAGAAACTTGGTCCAAAGCCTAAAATTGTAAAATGTGCTAAAAATAAACAATATTAACAACAACAATTAATATATATTAGGCCTCAGAGCCATGCAAAACAGCAATATCCTTTTCCTTAATTCGATTTGACCTTTTTTCCTTTCTTTCTTTTTTTGAGAAGGAGTTTCTGCTCTTGTTGCCCAGGCTGGAGTGCAATGGCGTGATCTTGGCTCACTGCAATCTCCACCTCCCGGGGTCAAGCGATTCTCCTGCCTCAGCCTCCCAAGTAGCTGGGATCACGGGCATGCGCCACCACATCTGGCTAATTTTGTATTTTTAGTAGACACGGGGTTTCACCAGGTTGGCCAGGCTGGTCTTGAACTCCTGACCTCAGGTGATCCACCCGCCTCAGCCTCCCAAAGTTCTGGGATTACAGGCGTGAGCCGCCGCGCCCGGCAACCTTTTTTTCTTAACAATCTCTACGGTTCACTTCTAAAAAGGTATGAAAGAAAGAAAAAAAAACCCATCTCTATTGGCAAAAATGATCTAATGCTGAATATTAAACATAACTGAAAATCTATAATATACATACTATTATATAAGATCACATTTAGTTTCTCATTAAAGCATGATTCAGTCCTTGGCTGCTTCTAAGGGTTTCTTTTACATCCTCAGCAATACTACAGCATGTCACTTTCCTCTCCCACCAAACTAGGACAGTTCACTGGGTTCATCTGAATAATTTTCTTGAGAAAGACTGGGACAAAAGCACATCAATAGGATTGTGTTGGGCAGGTCCTTTCCCCTCAATATTGCTTCTGACTAGGAAGATGCCAAATGTTAGTTTGGGTGGCTGAGGCATTCCAAGGAGCAAGCTCTGAAAATGTCTCCTGGGTCAGGAGACTCAGTTTACTACTTTATAGTCTAAAATTAATTTATAGTTTAAAAACCAGAAGGCCTTCTCTTAAACATGGATTAACTCAGCTCTCACTTTAAAATAGTGACTTCCAGATAACACAGGACCCCACGAAAAACCGGCATCTACATCCTGTTGCTTAGTCCTGCTTGGATGTGGGTCTGACCTGAGGGGATAGAAACTGAGGCACTTGAGCACGGAGACTGGGCTGGGAAGAGTTAAGAGGCTGCACTGGTGGCTGTGGCGGCTGCTGCATGGTCCTGGCTTGTGCTGCTCCACTATTGCCAAACATACCCAGATTGCCACTCGGTATCTGTACAGGGACAGAATTGGACATGTTACCAAGGCAGGCATTAAACATTGTTTGGAGGTAGGGTGAAATGATCTATTTTAAGTGATTGCAAAATCGTTTCTACTTCCTACCACTGTCAACTTGTACCCAAGAGAATTTTTTTGAGACAGAGTCTTGTTCTGTCACCCAGACTGGAGTGCAGTAGTGTGATCTTGGCTCACTGTAGCCTCTGCCTCCTGGGTTCAAGTGATTCTCCTCCCTCAGCCTCCTGAGTAGCTGGGATTACTGATGCCTGCCACTACGCCTGGCTATTTTTTTTTTTTTTTAAACAGAGTTTTGCTCTGTTGTCCAGGCTGGAATGCAGTGGTGCGATCTCGGCTCACTGTAACGTCTGCCTCCTGGATTCAAGCAATTCTCTGCCTCAGCCTCCCAAGGAGCTGGAATTACAGTCACCCGCCACAACACCTGGCTAAATTTTTTGTATTTTTAGTAGAGACGGGGTTTCACCATGTTGGCCAGGCTGGTCTTGAACTCCTGACCTCGTGATCCACCCATCTCGGCCTCCCAAAGTGCTGGGATTACAGGTGTGAGCCACCACGCCTGGCCTGAATTTTTGTATTTTCAGTAGAGACGGGGTTTTGCCATGTTGGCCAGGCTGGTCCCAAACTCCTGACCTCGGGATCCACCCACCTCAGCCTCCTAAAGTGTTAGGATTACAGGTGTGAGCCACCTCGCTCAGCCCCAAGTGAATTTTTAATGAGTGTCATTTATACAACAAGAAGGCTACCCCATTCAAAGAAACTACCAGCATACAATGTTTCACACACAATAGCAACATGAATACGGTTATTTGAATAATATACATTTCCAAAACGATGTGATAAAAATTAAATAATAATAATGTGTGGGGATTACTAATCTAAGAGGATAGCAACATTTCTTTTTTTTTGTTTGTTTTTTGAGACAGAGTCTCGCTCTGTCGCCCAGGCTGGAGTGCAGTGGCCGGATCTCAGCTCACTGCAAGCTCCGCTTCCCAGGTTTACGCCATTCTCCTGCCTCAGCCTCCCAAGTAGCTGGGACTACAGGCGCCCGCCACCTCGCCCGGCTAGTTTTTTGTGTTTTTTTAGTAGAGACGGGGTTTCACTGCGTTAGTCAGGATGGTCTCGATCTCCCGACCTCGTGATCCGCCCATCTCGGCCTCCCGAAGTGTTGGGATTACAGGCTTGAGCCACCGCGCCCGGCCGGCAACATTTCAAACAGGAAATATAGTTATTATTTCAATAAACCTTGAAATGGAATGAACTGACAAATTCAGGTAGTTAATTCTGTATTAACTATGATAAAGATATTGTAGCTGTAGTTTTCACTCTGTGTAATGAGTTACCTGACAAATAGGTGAGGTAAGGTACTGTACAGCTTCACTTGGGAAGAGCCGCCTGAGAGGCACTGGCAGAGACCCCCTTCTGTGAACCTAACAGCTGTGAACTAACCCCAGTGCACACCCTAGCTGGGCTGCTGACTTGAAGCTGGCAGAACAATGGAAATGAGAGGTCTCACTGCATCACCACTATGGGGGTAATGTCAGATTGCCAGGATCACACAGCTGGGCGCTGGTGAGTGGAAAGGGCACTACTGGTAACAACACTGGGACAATGGGCACACAGAGGCTGTTTGGCCACCCACATGTCACAGTGTCTTAGAGACATGTCTCCAAGGGGTGTGTGTGTGTCAACCTCATCCCTAAGAAAATCAGAGAGAAGGGATGTCCTAGGGATGGGAAAGGATCATATGTTTTTTGGTACAACACTTCACGTTAAGAGTCTATATGAGAAAAGTAAGATGGAGTGGCAAACGACACTCTCAGGTTCTTCCTTTAGTAACTGATTTAGAAAGGTGATCTCCGCCTGTACCCAAAGAGTGCTGAAGTCTGGAAAAAAATGCCAGTGTGACTCCTGAGAACCACCTTGCAAGAGATGTCATCTTTATTTCTGGGAAAAAGGGGGAGAATGTGGTGCTTTCTCACAGATCAACAGATGTAATGTTTTGGTTGCCAGGAGGAAAGAGGCTGGGGACTACCTGGACCTCTGGATGGATCTGGCAGCCGAAGACCACTGTGCAACACATCATCACTTCAGCCAGTCCCAAGTTAGACCAAGGGTGCTGAACTTAACACGTTTTAGTTAAGTTTAAGAATAAATATAACTAAAGCATTTCCTACTTCAACCCTTGACTCCAATAAGTCACTTGAAGGGAAATCCTGGTAGTATTTCAACTACCTGTACATTTTCAGTCATATTTTAAAATAGAGGTATTAACTACAAATAAGAAAGTTTATGTCTCAAACACACATTTTTTAGAAGGCAGGTAAAACAAAGGCCACGTGTTGCTCTCTATCAACAGCCTTACCTGTCTAGAAGAATTCAAGTTTTGCATGCCCAGCCCGGAGGCAATCCCACCCAGGGCCTGACTGGGGAGTGCACTGTGTGAAAGGGGGAGCTTCAGGCTTGGGGAAGGCAAGAACGGTGAAGGCGTGGGCTCTTCCACGAGGCCGCCATCCTGATTGGAGAAAGAAAGGGTGAGCTGTGTGCAGTGTCCATCAGCAGACAAAGCACCAAACAGTTTCCCAAGGAAACAGAGGAGGCATGGATGGATAAATAATTAACAGATCAAAAAAGTGTGGATAAGGGAATGGAGAACATGGGCAAAAGCAAGAGGGGAAAAAGAAAAAGAGAAATAGGATTAAGATGCTGTTTTCAGTTTAAAAGTATTTTACAAACACATATATTAGCTGCTACTATTCTCCTAACTACTGGCTCCTAACAGGTAGGAGCACGGAGGAAGGATGGAGGCATTGGCAACAAGCACTTTACAACCATTTTCAAATAAACAGATTCTTTTTGAGAAGTTATTACCAAAGCTGTAGGTATACATAGGTTGAATTCTGTGACATTTGTTTTTGACCTACAAACACAGCAGTTTCATAAGAGTGTAATCTAAGAGGGTGAGTTATAAAAGTAAGTTATAAAAGACAGAACCTTATTATTATTATTATTTTTTTTACATCTATTGAGGTCATGCTATGTGCCAGGTCTTTTGCAAATTTATGTCAGCTAACATCACAACCAGCCTGTGCATTATTCCATATTTTAAATGTCAGGGTCCCAATTTAGGGTTGTCAGATTTAGCAAATAAAAATATATGATGCTGAGTTACACTGGAATTTCAGATGAACAGTAATTTTTTAGTATGATTTCAAAAATTATTTATCTGTAATTCCAATTTCACTGGGCATTATGAGTTTGAACTCTGTCCACACTGGCGATGGGAAGGACGAGGACGAGGATGTGAGCCTCACCCTGGGCTACCCCACAGCTGCAGCTGAAGCAGATCACGTGCTGGAGGACTCTGAGAGTAAGATCAAGTCCCATCTCTGATATTCTTTGCTTGTGAGCCTTTCCTTTCATTGTTTTTTTTTTTTTTATTTTGAGACAGAGTATTGCTGTCTTGTCCAGGCTGGAGTGCAATGGCACGATCTCAGCTTACTGCAACTTCCATCTCCCGGGTTCAAGCAATTCTCTTGCCTCAGCCTCCCAAGTAGCTGGGATCACAGGTGTGTGCCACCATGCTCGCTAATTTTTGTACTTTTAGTAGAGATGAGGTTTCACCATGTTGGCCAGTCTGGTCTCGAACTCCTGACCTCAGGTGATCCACCCACCTCAGCTGGGTTTACAGGAGTGAGCCACCACACCCAGCCTCCTTTCATTGGTGATTTTTTTTTTTAAATGTGTCCTTCCTTACTTCAATTTTATTTTCAAGGCTCAATGTTTGCATTGAATTTAGTGCAATGCTTTTCTCCGCTTTGTAGTCACACCAATCTGGAGTGGGGACATCATTACATGACAACACTGGGGACTGAGCTGTGACTGGACTTGCTAAACATTCAGGGAGTTTTCCACGGACGCCTGCTGTGGTCACTCATGTGGCCAAATGACAAGGGGCAGCCAGAGATGGGTGCCCAAGCCCCACCACTTCCAATCCCTTTTCCTGAGGATAAACATGTAACACATCATTTCCAAAGGGAAGATCTGTGTTTTTAAAATGAGATATTTGTGTTTTAAAATGGAAATCTGATGATCCTTGCCCGCTGGACAAATTGAAGCAGAAAACCAGCCAAGATCACACAATAAAAATGAAAATCTATTTTCAATCCCAGTCTTTTTCATTCTCAGTAACATCACATGAAATACGACATTCCCTTCTTTGAGTTAAACATTCATAATGTTAGAAAAAAATGGACGAAAGTCATTTAAGTATTACAGTCCAGCAAATTTTTAATCTGGCTTGTATTAAGGACACAGTTGAAATGAAAAACTCCTCTTGTTAAAAAAGCAAAAACAAAAAACCACCTATATTCATACCTTGTCAAGAAAGGTGGGGCGGTCCATGGAAGACTCTTTGGAGATTGGCGGGCGGCAGCCGAGGGGCTTGGCGGCCATTCCATTATGGTCGGTCACTCCCAGCCCACGCTTGTCCACGTCCACCTTCTTTTCCAGCAGAGCGCCTGGAGCACAACAAACAGAAGCAACGCTGTAAACAAAACAAGTGAGTGCTGAGCACAAGACAGGCACCAGCTAAGGCCTCAAGGAGGGATGGAGACCCTCCACCCCTTTAAACACAGGGAAGCCAGGGGCAGAGACAGCCCTTGGCTTTGCTAGGGCTGAGCCCGACAAGGGGCTGCCAAGGATTCAGGTGAGGGGATGGGGGTTGGTCTCGTGCATCCTTCCATGGCTCCTGCACTCTCTGATCTGGCCCTGCCGCTCCTCTGCTCTCTCTGCAGCAGCCACACCAGCTATGGCTGGTCCTCAGGGGCTCGGCTTGTCCTCTTCCCTGGGATCCACCCCCTCCCCTAGTTTTCTATACAGCTTGCTTCCTCATTTCTGGTGACCTCAATGGTCACTTTCTTGCAGGGGCCTTCCCTATTATTCTGTCTGCAACAGCTCCTCTCCTACTTCATGGCTGTGCCTCTCCATTCACCGAGTCCTGTACCTGCAAGGATTCTTCCAGATGTGGGGGATACAATACTGTGCAAAACAGACACTTTCTATTCTCATGGCTCTGTTGGCTTAATGACTAGTGTGTGTTTGGCCCACCCTCCATCCTGCCCCACAGTTCTAGGGAGTTAGAATTCACCTCTTGCAGCACACCCTGCTCTGTCCCACCCTGGCAGTTTGCACCACATGTTGTCGCACATGCACGATTAGACAGTCTGCAGTCTATCCTCATTATTCATGAAATCTGTACTTGTGAAACTGTCCTACTTGCTAAAATTTGTAACCCCCAAATCAATAATTGTAGCACTTTTGTGGTTATTTGTGGACATGTGCAGATTGGCAAAAAAATGTGAGTTGCCCAACATTCATGTTCCCAGTTCAGGTTGAGCCTCAGATCTCAAGCTGTAAAGAAGCGTCCTTTTTGTCGTTCATTTATTGTCATGCTTTTCGTATTTCTGTGCTTTCTGCAGTGATGCTGGTGTTTAAAATGGTCCCCCGATGTGGGGCTGAGGTGCTGTCTTGTGTTTTTAAGCTCAAGAAGGCAGTAAAGCACCTTACGGAGGAAGTATGCGTGTCAAGTAAGTTTCATGTAGGCATGAGTTAAAGCACTGTTGGCCCTGAGTTCAATGATCATGAATCAATGACATGGTACATCCAGAAAAAGGAAGAGAAAATTCACTGACCTGTATGTGAGGCTGCTCAGAAGTACTCAAGTAACATCTGGGCATGTGATAGAGCTATAGAAAAGAAGCTAAATTTGTGGATTCATGAGTGTAGTGGACGGCATTGTTATGAGTCTGAAAGCCAAATAAATTTATGGTCACATTATCCAGGGTCAGAAAAATGGTACACCCTTCTTGGTTAATGTTTTAGTATTAACAAATATGGCATATAATTACTTGTGAGAAATATATATCAATATTAAATAAGGTGTCTTGAAACAGAAAAACATATAAAACAAGGTTATATATTGACTGGTTGACAAAAATGTTGTGAGCAAAGGCTCATAGGAACCCAACCCCATGTCTCCTAGGAGCACTGGTTCAGTATTCATTAATTCAGTGTTTGTGGTGACTTTATAGAACATAACCACCAAGAAAATAAGAATCAACTATATTTAAATGTAAATATTTAACATTATTATTACTTTTAAAGCAGCTCCAGAACTAGGGTTGCTTGTTCCTTGACAGAAAATCTTATCTCTCAACAAGAGCTGGTGCTCAACCAGCAAGGCGACGCTTCTGCTGGCCCCTAGGCAAGTCCACTCTGGGGCAAGGCATGAGGAACGCACTCAGCGTCTACTGAAGTCCAGTGTGTGGTTCCAGTGTCTCTCAGAGTGTCATTATTACCTCCCTTTAAAACATACGGGAAAATATTGAGAAAAGCCAACATGCTTCAACTATGGTATTGGCGATTCGGCTCCAAAGTCCACTAGTCCCTAGAGACTCACTCTGTGGTTCCAGCCTGTTGTGTGGTTGCTCTTTCACTGTGGCCTGGTCCTGTCTACCCAGGACATATTCAACCATTAAACCATGACTACAACCAAATGCTTCTGGAAAGTAAAACTTCACAGCTGGGTACCTTTTTAAAAAGGATGTTGTATGACTTACTCATGGCCTGATCAAGATTCATATTGTTACTCTTCAAGGCCTCCTCGGCTGGCTCTCTCTGAGTAGGAAAACAGAGTTTTCATTAATGTACATTAATTAACAGAAGGAAAGCTTACAAATAGTTTAATTACTATCAACTTAAAGACATAGTTATTAGGTTTTGGAACTGGAAATACATTTCTTCACTGTTGAAGTTAGAGACAATGTCTTTTGAATTAAAAATACTTGTAATAAGACAATGTATTGACTTGATTTTCAAAGTAAAGCATGTGTATTTAACACTTTGGAAACAAAATGCAGAGTGACAGTAAAACCCTGTAAGTACTCCTAAAATCATTTTCATTTTTTAAAAATGTAACTATTAGTATTATTTTTGTAGAGATACGTTCTCTCCATGTTGTCCTGGATGGTCTCAAACTCCTGGGCTCAAGTGGTCCTCCTCCTGCCTCGGGCTCGCAAAGTGTTGAGATTACAGGCGTGAGCCACCGTGTCTGGTCCTAAAATCATTCTGTACAACACTGAGTAGCACTGATTCCATAAAGATGCAATCTATGCCAAGACAGCAGGGCCACAGATAAGGACACCTGCCATGAGGACAGGATGCTCTCCTAGGACAGGATTCCTGTCATGGGCCCATCTCCATGCCTCTCTCTAGTGCCAGCAACTATGTCAGTCACTGTTGGAGTGCAGAGCTTCACTTCTCACTTCATCAACTCTAGGCTCTATCATCAACAACTTTTCTCTAAGAAACAGAAAAACAAAACAAGTAGATTCATTTTGATAATTTATGACTGGAACACAGTAATCTCAGGGGATGACAGAAGCTGCTAGGGTGCCACGATAACTCAGACAGTATAAATCAGGACACGCTGCGGCCACGGTCAACCTCTTGCCCACTCACACAGGCAGAGCCTGGGCCACCAACACAATGCCCTGCCCAATGCAGAGGGCCTGTGCCCAATGTGAAGGATGGCGTTCTTCCTCTACATGGAGGCCATTCTGGACTCATTTTTTAAAAGGCATCTACAGTAATTAAAAGATAAACATTCATTTGAATAAGGATTTTGAAAAAAGGCACATGAAGGGAATATATGGCGAATATGGGCAATATTCCTTATCATCTGAACTGCCATCCAATCTCAGGAACTGAACAGACTGTGGTATTTTCAGGGGAACGCTCTGCAATATGAATTCTCCCTACATACGACTGGAAACTTAGGAACTAAGCAGGTCTGGTTAGGATACTTTTTCTGGATATGAAACTTTAGTACTTTATACCAAGTTTTCTTTTGTGATCTTTGTCAATATACTCTATACACTAATGAAATTCACTTTTAATTATGAATTAAAAGTAAACATAAAACTGTATAAAACCAATGAAAATTAAAAATCACACAGCATTTTCTGGCTGGGCGTAGTGACTCATGCCAGTAATCCCAGCACTTTGGGAGGCCGAGGCATGCAGATTGCTTGAGCCCAGGAGTTCGAGACCAGCCTGGCCAACATGGTGAAACCTCATCTCCACCAAAAATACAAAAATTAGCCGAGCATGGTGGCTCACGCCTGTAGTCCCAGCTACTCGGAAGGCTGAGACAGGAGGATTGCTTGATCACACCACTGCACTCCAGCCTAGGTGCCAGAGCAAGACCCTGTCTCCAAACAAACAAACAAACAAAACAAAAAAACAGCATTTTCTTTTCTAGGAAAAGGCTCTCACACCCTTTTTGACAGAAATTATGTGGGTCTTTGCTGTAGTTCAAAGCAATGATCCCTAACCCAAACTACCCAGGTAAAAAGGAGATTCAAGAGTTAGATGATGTCAATATCTCATTCCTCAAATAATCCTGGTGCCTTCTGACACACAGAGCAAACACGGAGAGGAAACAATCAGGGCATTTCATTTTGGGAAGCATGGTAGGTAGCAGTAAAATATGACAGCAGTTACCGGGAAGCCCATGTCTGTGAGTTGTTTGATCAGCCGGCTCATGATCCAGGCCTCATCCTGCTTGCCAGATGTCTTCATGCCCTGGAACAAAGTGTGGGAAAGGGGAAAGTCCATGAGCTATATTTTAATGCACTTCTTCCAGAAATAGGAGACAGCCTAAATTCAAGGTCATTTAAAAGTCACAGGATCTTTTTGTATTAACGTTGAATAATGCTGTATTCCAGAAACTCTCTAACAGTATTTCATGGCTACTACTATGGAAAGCATCAAGGTACATTTGCAGGTTGGTATATGTGTGCAATTTATGAACTTAAAAAAAGCAAGATAATTATTTCTCTTTCCCAGATAATTTAGTTCATCACAAATATATACTACTTTTACTATCCAATAATTCTAAGTGCTCCCTTGAACATAGCCCTGTGTGAAGTTTACTAAAAATTATTTACACAGTTTTTGCCCTTTTCTGAGCTTTATTCTGAAAAATGATAAAATGAGGGGGGTTTATTCCAATGAATAAACAGGCAGCAAGAAGAAAGAGAGAAAAAATCTGTTAGTTTTATTAACTATTTGTTACGTATAGCTCACAGGGTAGAGAAAACGAGTAAGGAGGAAAATGTCAGTGAAGGAGAGGATGAGGAAAAAGGTCAGCTACAGAAAGAGCAGTGTCGGGGGGAGGGCATGGCACCACAGAGGAGCCAGGAGGCTTCTCAATAACTTCCCTCTGGCCGGGCACGGTGGCTCACACCTGTAATCCCAGCACTCTGGGAGGCCGAGATGGGTGGATCATGAGGTCAGGAGATGAAGACCATCCTGGCTAACACGGTGAAACCCCGTCTTTACTAAAAACACAAAGTATTAGCCGGGCGTGGTGGCAGGCACCTGTAGTCCCAGCTATTCGGGAGGCTGAGGCAGGAGAATGGCGTGAACCTGGGAGGTAGAGCTTGCAGTGAGCCAAAATCGCGCCACTGCGATCCAGCCTGGGCAACAGAGCGAAACTCCGTCTCAAAAACAAAACAAAACAAAACATTCCCTCTGAGCCTATAAATGCAAAGGTTCTGATGATGCATTATCATAATATGAAAAAAATCCCCTTCTAAAATATTCTTCATAGTGTTTTTCACAATTGAGCCTGCCACAGTTATACCATGGAGCACATGGAGCTCTACAAACAGGCTTTCTTTCCTCAAGGAACTAGCTTATTTGGGGGCTATTTTAATCATTACTATGCGGCCAGAGCCAGATCAGCCAATATTTTAATTTACCAATTTGGTATTTTTGGTCCCATCGTTAACTGGATTATTTGCCAGCCCAACTGTAAAAAAGATTCTTTCTGATGTCTGTAATCACTTCTACTACTCATGAGCGGAAAGCTCTGATTTTAGTTTCTGGTTTCTGCTGATTATTAACTGAATGCTTTTTTAAACTACATTTTTTTGAACATGAATACATTCACACGATTCAAAAGCATAAACAAGGTATAAAGAAAGTTTTCATCTCATGCCGCCCCATCTGCTTAGTTCCTGTTCTCTCCAAGAGGAGACTACTCATAGCAGTTTCTTATTTGCCCTTCCAGAGAATTTAGAACATTCTGTAGAAGCTAATACACTATGTGCGCATGCATGCACACACACAAATACACACACGCACAGTTTTCTTCCTCCTACCTCACAAAATAGGGTGTGCGCTGTACATGTTTTTCTGCACCTTGCTTTTCATTTAACAATGTACTTTAGTGATCCTTTCATATCAATACATATATAGAATTTCCTTTTAAATAGTTTTGCATAATGTAGAAATGACAATTAACTTGTTACTCCACCAATGTACATTTAAACCATTTTTATCTTTTTACTACAAAAATGCTGCAATACAAAACTGTATAAATGCCACAGAGTGAGACTCTTGTTTCTACAGAAAAAATAAAGAATAAAATTAGTTGGGCAGAGTGGTATGCACATGTAGACCCAACTACTCAGAAGGATGAGGCAGGAGGACAGTTCGAGCCCAGGAGTTCAAGGCTGTACTCCAGCCTAGGTGACACAGCAAGACTCTGTCTCTAAAAAAATTTTTTTTTTTTTTTTTTTTTTTGAGACAGAGTCTCGCTCTGTCGTCCAGGCTGGAGTGCAGTGGCGCAATCTCGGCTCACTGCAAGCTCCGCCTCCCGGGTTCACGCCATTCTCCTGCCTCAGCCTCCTGAGTAGCTGGGACTACAGGCGCCCGCCACCGCGCCCGGCTAATTTCTTTTGTATTTTTAGTAGAAACGGGGTTTCACCGTGGTCTCGATCTCCTGACCTTGTGATCCGCCCGCCTCGGCCTCCCAAAGTGCTGGGATTACAGGCGTGAGCCACCGCGCCCGGCCCAAAAAATTTTTTTAAATAAAAAAATCAAAATGTTGGCTTTCTGCAGGTCTGAGAGATGAAAAATGGCAGGCATCTCTGAGTGCTGTCTGGAACTGCACTGCCTTCCTGTGAGTCTGTGTCTAGGACCACTGGTGCTCCTTCTCTGTGGACCAGCTACTCTTCACATTCTGTGATTTTTTTTTTTTTTCTGGCTGATTTTTTTTTTTTTTAAATCAGTTTCTAGGACTTTACGTATCAGGGAGATCCGCCCTCTCTATGATATGAGTTATAAACATATTTTTCCAGTTTGCTATTTTTCTTTTGACTTTGATTATGGTATTTTCTGTCATGTACAGTTTTTATATTTATCTACTGACGCAAAAGATTTTCCTTTATGCCTTTTAAATTTTGGTCATAGTTAGATAGGCCTCTCTGACTCCAAAATTCTTTTTAATGTTCTTTCACATTTTTATATTTTTAATATTTAAATTTGTGACCTACTTGAAATTCAGTCATGCTGAATGTGGACTGAAATGGGCAGTCATCTAGAAAAAAAAGAGATACATGTCTCATGTATCTCACATATATATGAGATGTGTATCTCAATTTTTTCTAGATGACTGCCCATTTGTGTCTTTTTTTTTTTTTTGAGAAGGAGTCTCGCTGTGTCGCCCAAGTTGGAGTACAGTGAAGCGTTCTTGGCTCACTGCAACTGTAACCTCCGCCTCCCAGGTTTAAGCAATTCTCTTGCCTCAGCCTCCTGAGTAGCTGGGATTACAGGTGCCCACCACCACGCCCAGTTAATTTTTGTATTTTTAGTAGAGACGGGGTTTCACCATGTTGGCCAGGCTGGACTCGAACTCCTGACCTCAAGTGATCCACCCACTTTGGCCTCCCAAAGTGCTGGGATTACAGGCGTGAGCCACTGTGCCCGGCCTGCCCATCTGTTTTAAGACTTCTTAACCATCTGTCTCAAACTTTTTGGTCTCAGGACCCTATAAAACTCTCTTAGAGACTGAAGATCCCAAAGAACTTTTGTTTATATGATTTGTGTCTTTTGCTATTTACTGTATTAGAAATTAAAACTGAGAAAATTTAAAAATATTTTGTTTAAAAATAACAACAAAGTCATTACACATTAACCTAACATTTTAAAATAAAAAGTAATTAATTTTTCATGAGAAGGGTGGCATTGTTTTGCCTTTTGGCAAATCTCTATGTCTGGTTTAAGATAAATGGCTGGATTTTCATGTCTGTTTCTGCACATTCTCTGCTATAATAAAGATCTCTGGACACCTCTACCCTATACTGGAGAGAGATTTCAAATGAATAAGACAGTCTTAGTACTGGCATGATAACAGTTGTGACCTTGCTTACTCCCCTGAAAGGGTCTCTGGGACCTCCAAGGGTCCTAAGACTGCTTTGAGAACCTCAGGTCTATCTTTTCATCTGATTAACTGGATACTGAATGTGTTTGAAGTACCTTTGGTTTTCAGGGTATACCGTCTTTAAGAATGTTGTACGCATTACCTTTTGAAGTCCTTTTTTGGGGGCATTCCCCCAGGAGCTGCAGGAGGAGGTGCTTTCTTGGGAAGCAGCATTATTCCACACGTCCCCTTCTTCATCCTCCCACTGGCTGGTACTGAGGTTCATTTCATCCCCACCACTGCCCCAGCCTTCTTGCATAGATTTTGAAGCTAGAAATAGAGCAAACATGAACTTATCAAATTCACGTTCCTAACGCGGACGATGCTTCCACTATAACAAATAATTTAGGGGAGGCGGGACAAATGATGCACTGCAATCTACCTTTTTATGCCTTCATTTCTCCCAGATCTCAGAATTGAATTTCTTCTGCTACATATGTAAATAAACATGTATATGTATATAATTTTTCCTTCAAACACCAGCTATTTGTACTCTGTGCTGTTCTAAACTTTCTTAACCAACTATAGATCATTCTGAAACACAAACATGCTAAGAACAAATCCTGGGGCCACCAGGGAAGGTGGCAATCTCTACATGGTATGAAAAGGCTACAGAAATGTAGATTCCTAAAACATTTCATTGTCCTGTGTGGTTTTTAAAATTTGTACATTTTTTCTTTTTTTGAAACAGGGTCTTGCTCTGTTGCCCAGACTACAGTACAGTAGTGCAATCATAGCTCACTGCAACCTCGAACTCCTGGGCTCTAGTGATCCTCCTGCCTCAGCCTCTTGACTAGCTAGGACTATAGGCATGTGCCACCACATCCAGCAAAATTTTTCTTTTTAATAGAGATGGTGTCTCACTATGTTGCCCAGGCTGGTCTCAAACTCTTGGGCTCAAGCGGTCCTCCTGCCTCAGCATCCCAAGTGTTGGGATTACAGGCAGGAGCCATCACAAGTGGCAGGAAAATCTGTAATGGGATGCTTCATAAATCTGTATCTCATCTGTGCACAGGAGCCACACTAGTCTTCTCTGTATTGTTCCAGTTTTAGTACGTGTGCTGCTGAAATGACCACCTCTGTCTGATTCTTAATCACTGCTTGATCCAAACCTGTGAGGATTAAGTGACACAGAGCAGAGCTTCTCAAACCTGCCCACTCATGACAGTCAGCTGGATCACGTGCAGTGTGGCAGGCCTGAGGTCGGGCTCGACAGGCTGCATTTCTAACAAGCCCATAGGAGATGCTTACAGACTAGCAGGATGGAGGTCTTAGGCAGATGGAGCTACAAAGTGACTATTGAGTTTCCACTTCAGATATTGTTTTTCCCTCCTTTCTTAAAATACAAAGTGATTTTCGGTATCAAAATTACCCCAAATTTTCACTTCTTGGAAGAATATGAAGAAGGGCAAAGACTAGGTAATAGCGCAATTAGCTGGGTCTTTAATGAAGATATAATGCTGATAAACATATAGAATAGGCACATAACTGTGCCTCCAAGGAAAAATTCTCAAGATAGAATACACTGCCTCAAAATGGCACATGAATCTAAATACTCAGAAATTCCCCTATCCTTTAGGTTTGTAACAAAAAGTAATATAAATGGAATAAATACTTTGAGCAGAGTGGTGGCTATATGGAACACACTATCGAGCATTAGCAAAAAAACAAAATATAAAAGCAATAAAGTTGCATTTTAATATCTAGGACATCTAATAATGTCCAAAGAAAAGATGAAGCTTCTGGCCGGGTGCGGTGGCTCACGCCTGTAATCCCAGCACTTTGGGAGGCTGAGGCGGTTGGATCACAAGGTCAGGAGATTGAGACAACCCTGGCTATTATGGTGAAACCCCGTTTCTACTAAAAACACGAAAAACTAGCCGGGCGAGGTGGCGGGCGCCTGTAGTCCTAGCTACTCGGGAGGCTGAGGCAGGAGAATGGCGTGAACCCAGGAGGTGGAGCTTGCAGTGAGCTGAGATCGTGCCACTGCACTCCAGCCTGGGCAACAGAGCCAGACTCCATCTCAAAAACAAAAACAAAAACAAAAACAAAAAAGATGAAGTTTCTGCAGTTATGTGAACAATTAGTTTTTTTTTTTTTTTTGAGATGGAGTCTCTGTCTTCCAGGCTAGAGTGCAGTGGCCTGATCTTGCCTCACTGCAATCTCCGCCTCCTGGGTTCAAGTGATTCTCCTGCCTCAGCCTCCTGAGTAGCTGGGATTAGAGGTGCCCGTCACCATGTCCAGCTAAGTTTTGTATTTTTAGTAGAGACGGGGTTTCACCTTGTTGGCCAGGCTGGTTTCGAACTCCTGACCTCAGGTGATCCACCCACCTCGGCCTCCCAAAGTGCTGAGATTATAGGCATGAGCCACCATGCCCAGCATTAATTTTAATATCAGATTTAAATCAGTAATCTTATATTCATGTTAATATTACAAATATCACATTGCAAAACACCCATATATTATAAGAATTCCACATGGTATACATAATCTGAACATTTATAAGGATATTTATTACCTGCAAATTTGCTACACTTTCAGAAAATGGGAGGAAAATGTACAATTTTTTTATTTTTTCAAGTTGTTTAGGGATAAATAACTTGAAAACAAACATGGCGAATTCCACCCAAAGTGGAATTCTGTTGACAAGATGAAAGCAGGGCAAGATGGCAAGATACGTTAGGCTGCTGTGAGGTAAAACATATTTTCAAAAACTTATCTCAAGAAGATGACATGCTTTATCTATCTTGCTCAGTGAAATAGCAGGTTTAAATTACTTAATGTGGCAGGTACAAGAATACTGCTGAAGTAGTGTGGGCATTACCAGGAGAATCAAACATAATATGCTGGTTGCTTTGATTCTTGCATTTATTTGTATTATTATAAAAGGAGGGCATGGACATCTCTTAAAACCGCCTTTGTGTTCACGTATCAGGCATGGCAAATATTTTATAATCTTGGCTTTTTTTTTTCTTAAGAGATGGGGTCTTGCTCTATTGCCCAGGCTGGATGCAGTGGTACAATCATGACTCACTACAGTCTTAACCTCCTGGGCTCAAGCAATCCTCCCACCATAGCCTCCCGAGTAGCTGGGATTACAGGCGTGTGCCACCATGCCTGGCTAATTTTTCCATTTTTTTTGTAGTGACAAGGTCTCACTATGCTGCCCAGGCTGGTCTCGAACTCCTGGGCTCAAGAGATCCTCCTGCCTTGGCCTCCCAAAGTGCTGGGATTACAGGTGTGAGGCACTGTGCTTGGCCAAGATTCTTGGTTTGTAGTAAAAGCGTAAATATAATGAGGAAAGTATCCTAAAACTCTGATTTTTAAAATTCAATACTTTGAGTCATTTCTAAATTGCCAGATCAGGGCAAGCATGATGCTAGGCTTACCTGGTTTGCACAGGGCTGAGGCAGCACCAGGTGCGCCAGCTCTTCCAAACGCCACTGGCGGCTCGGCAGGGTGATCTCCCCACCCGCTACCACTGCTGGGTGGCTTCCCCCACGCTGCTGTGCCATTATCCACCAGGGGAGAAGGGGAGGATGGTTCTCCCCAAGAGTTTTCAGTCTTTGAGTGAACATGAGGCATTTCTCCCC
Source organism: Theropithecus gelada (assembly GCF_003255815.1). NCBI lineage: Eukaryota > Metazoa > Chordata > Mammalia > Primates > Cercopithecidae > Theropithecus > Theropithecus gelada. The sequence continues at coordinate 51,402,657 of NC_037684.1, read as the reverse complement.
AGCCTGATGAAACTGAAAAAGGTTCCAAGGGGTAGAGAAAATAATGAAAGTGCATCAGAGAAAAGTAAAAATATAATTCAGTTTTCAGTTTCAAAATAATTTCAAGATAATCTATCCTTAGAATAGCCCTTAGTAGAAAACTTAAAGGAGGCAAATGTATTACATGTAATCCGATTTGTTTAGCTTTGTATTTTAAACTTTTTATTTATTTATTTTTGTTTAGAGACGGTGACTCACTGTGTTGCCCAGGCTGGCCTCAACTCCTGGGCTCACTCAATCCTCCTGAGTAGCTGGGACTACTGGGGCGTGTCACTGCACATGGCTTGTTTAGCTTCTTAAAACTGGTCAGATGCTGTGGCTCATGCCTGTAATTCCAGCACTTTGGGAGGTGGGTGGATTACTTGAGGTCAGGAGTTTAAGACCAGCCTGGCCAACATGGTGAAACCCAGTCACTACTAAAAATACAAAAATTTAGCTGGGTGTGGTGGCACACACTTGTAATGCCAGCTACTGGGGAGGCTGAGGCAGGAGAATCTCTTGAACCCAGGAACCAAGTAGTTATGTTTTGTGAAGTCCTAAGTTATACTTTGGCAACCCGGGAGGCAGAGGTTTGAGTGAGCCAAGATTGTGCCACTGCACTCTAGCCTGGGCGACAGCGCGAGAATCTGTCTCAAAAAATGAAAAAATAAAAAATTGCCATTTTCTAACTCCTGACCTCTACCCATTTACAACTTTAAAAGTCCATTAAACATTAAAGCCTATTCAATTGTCAGCATTTGCAACACAGTAGGGTTTAGAAGAATAGTTTAAAACTATGGTTAAAAGCTTGTTTACTTATTGTGTTATATGTAATGACATAAAAGAAATCATTCTAAGAAAAATTTGTGAGTTGCAAATATATACTGAAATATTATTCTTGTTTATCTTTTGACCATCATAGACACAGATCACCTTATCTGGGCAAAGAAATGAGAAGACGGCAGATTAAACACATAAAGGTGAAGTCATAACTGGAAAATGCAGATGGTTCCCATGGTACCACCCACAAGCTGAGGGAGAGCTGAGGTTTCTGTCTTAGAAGGCAGACGAGAGTTGAATTACGGATCAAAGTAGTTCCTATAGGTACTCTGGGAAGGTTTTTCAGGAACCCTTTCATTCCTCTGCCAAGTCCTGTTGCAACAGCATCCTCAGGAATTGGTCTCTTGTGGAAACAGGTTAGAGACGCATATAGAAGCCTGTGGCATCACAGGTGACACTTGACAACATGGGTGTGAACTTTAGGGATCCACTTATACACAAATTTTCTTCCACCTCCACCAACCCAGAGATAGCAAGACCAAGGCCCCCCCTTCCTCCTCAGCCTCTTCCTCAACATGGTGATGATGAGGATGAAGACCTTTATGATGATCTACTTCCACCTAATGAATAGTAAATATACTTTCTCTTCTTCACAGTTAAAAAAAAATACACACACACATATATATATGTGTGTGTGTGTGTGTGTGTATATATATATGTGTGTGTGTGTGTGTGTGTGTGTGTATTTTTTTTTTTTTTGGAGACAGAGTCTTGCTCTGTTGCCCAGGCTGGAGTGCAGTGGCACAATCTTGGCTCACTGCAACTACCGCCTCCCGGGTTCAAGAGATTCTCATGCCTCAGTCTCCCGAGTAGCTGGGACTACAGGCATGCAACAACATGCCCGGATAATTTTTGAATTTTTAGTAGAGACAGGGTTTCACCATATTGGCCAGGCTGGTCTTGAACTCCTGACGTCAAGTGATCCGCCTGTCTTGGCCTCCCAAAGTGCTGGGATTACAGGCGTGAGCCACTGCACCCAGCCTTTACAATTTTCTTAATAATGTCTTCCATTCTCTAGCTTATCTTATTGTATAAAACTCTGAAGGCATAAAAAAGTATGTGTTAACTGACTGTTTGTTATCAATAAGGCTTCTGGTCAAGTAGCTAAGTTTTTGGGAAGCCCTAATTTATACTTTTGATAACCCTAATCCCAAACTGTTCAAGGGCCAACTGTATTATCTACAGGCACAAAAGAGGTTATGACACCAGGTAACAAGGAGGATTTCCCCATGCCCTTCACTCTTCAGTACAAAAAACATTTTATATTGCATAGGTCAATCTTATTTTTCCAAATCAACTCAAATTCTAATCTTTTGCTTCAAATTCTAATCTTTTGCTTCTGCCATAAGCTCACCTGACACTGCTGATAGTCAGGCTGACAGCCTGTAGCAGTTTTAATTTTCATATAGATACATTATGCTCAGAGACAGAAATGTAAATATTTTAAGTCATAACTGTAGAAAGCATGAGACAGTTCAAGAGAAAAGCTTACAGTATAAAATGCAAATAGTTAACCATCAATTTTACATTGTTTGGCCTCAACGTGGATATTACAACATTAATTATGAAATGTATTAATTTTCTGACTTAAAATAGTATGGAGTCAGTTCCCTTGATACTCTTTATTCTAAGAAAATGCAGTAAGATGGATTAATAACAAAAGGATACACAACCTAGAAATCATTTTAAATTAGAAGCTCTATGCTGAGCAATATACTATGTAAATAGTTACCAATAACAGGGGAGTTAGCCCTAACCAGTTATCGCTGGCAATTGCTAACTACAATATTAACTTTAATTACACGAAAGACAATAATATATATTGGGAGAAGGAGTTTTACAAATTGAAAGGACAAAATTAAATCAGAGATATTAACATAGCTAATAAAATTATCAAGGTTTTGGGAAGCTAAAATAACTTATGTGTTGCTAAAGCCCAATTAGCTATAAAAATACTAATTTACTGTAGGTAAATAATAAACTCACCTATAATTTGTTTATCTCTAGACCTCCATCTCTTTGAGGAGGCAATACGTATTACAAATTGTTTAAGTCAAAACTAAGGATAAATACTAAGATTGTGGTAAGCATAGTTAATTGATTTTTGTAAAGAATTTTAAATTCCTCTTAAAGGCAGCAGAAATGTCTAGTGAGTATTTTCATGGAGAAGGCAAACGACTTGCAAGCATCACATTTCAAAATCTTAGAAAGAAATGGAAGAACACTTGCTTACCCAAAAAATGAAAAAACCGAATATTTCCATTTTCATATTTATTTAATAGGGATGGGGTCTTGTTATGTTGCCTAGGCTGAAATGCAGTGGCTATTCTTAAGTGTGATCATAGCGCACTGCAGCCTCGAACTCCTAGATTCAAGCGATCCTCCCGCTTTGGAGTAGCTGAGATTACAGACGCCTGCCACCACACCTGGCCCAGTATTTTCATTTTCAGTTGAATCTGGCAAGAATACAACTTATCTGCATCCTAACAGAAACACTAGGATGTACCATCTGACACTCTAAAGGTTCTAGAAGAGATGCTAAAAACTGAAATGCAATAGAAAATTCTGACGCAAAACAAGTAGTTTCACCACACAGAAAATGATTTTAAGTACACAGAATTAAAACAATCTCTACTCTTAAGTGTTTATCATCAGAATGAATTTGGCATCTTTTTAATAATTTATAGGAATTCTTTTAAAGTTAGAATTGATGAGGTAGAACAAATTTCTTACATTTAAAATACTGGTATTAAACTTTTAAAAATGATCCTTCAAATACTACTGCTTTTTGCAGAATATTTCTGTACTACGGGGTCTTAGAATTGTTACCTCCCTTCAATTTCTTCAAATTGACAAACAAAGATGGAGATAATAAAACACAGCTAGGATTTGTAGTTTTCATTCAATTTTAAAATATACATTCATCTTTCCATCAGAATGGAGAAAATATGGCATGCACCCGGAAGCTGGCTATAAAAATGAGCAGCAGATGGAGAAAAGGCCAAGAAACAGGACCAGGGAACAGAGAATCTTTCTCTCACTAAACACTGTTAAGCACATCACATCTTAAACACTACAGATAATTAAGTCAGTGGATGGAATTCTTTCCTCTATGAAATAAGAAATCAATTCTAGCTTGTTCCATGGATGCCATTTACATGGCTTTGTAAGTGTGATGGGCAGTCCTTTTTGGGAGGAAAGGTTTAGTTGAAAAGTGGCCAATTGTAATTAATTAGAGTATATGATAAAGGACTAGGCCAGACACGGTGGCTCACCCCTGTAATCCTAGCACTTTGGGAGACCGAGGTGGGTGGATCACTCGAGGCCAGGAGTTCAAGACCAGCCTGGCCAACATGGTGGCACACACCTGTAGTACCCGCTACTCAGGAGGCTGAGGGACGAGAACTGCTTGACCCTGGGAGGCGGAGGTTGCAGTGAGCTGAGATCACACCACTGCACTTCAGCCTGGGTGACAGAGGGAGAGAGTTAAGACTGTCTCAAAAAAAAAAAAAAAAAAAAAAAAAGATAAAAGATTAAAAATGCAATCGATCAGGCATTTATTGAGTGCTTGCTATGTGCTTGGCTTTTTAAGGTACTGACCTAAATATTAACGAGATGAAATTTTTTTACTCATACCAATAGCCTTTTAGCTTAATGTAAATTTACTATGATTGGTTGGGTACTTGCTTATGGAGGAACAGAGCAGAATTGATAGTTGCAAGATCAATAAAACTTTCTTATCTGAAATCAAGATGGGTCTTTATACAGTGAAACTTTATATAGAAGAATTTGTTCATTATACAAGAGTATAGTCAGATGGCAAAGTATCCTACTTCTCTGAAAGTCTTCGTGGTGGGCATTTTACACTTCCGTTCCAAATTCAGGGGACTCTATTTGAGGGTTAATGATTCGGGGTCCTTTCTAGAAGATGACCATGGGCCTCAAGCTGCACAGCAACTTCCCTTAGAAGAGCTTCTTCTGCCTGCCTTATTGAGTCATCATGTGGAGTAAGTATTAGAAAAGGAAAACCATCTTATTTACTTTTGATTTCACTACATTAATACAGATTTTAATGTGGTAACTCTTTCCTACCGGCATTGGGGGCGGGGGGCACACTATATTTTCTTCTTCTTCTTCTTCTTCTTTTGAGACAGGGTCTCCTGTTGTCCAGGCTGCTAATGAACTGTTAATTCTACAGTCTCAAAGAATAGCTTGGTCTAACAAGCTTGGAGAGTGAAAGGCTATGATTACTTGTAATTCTTAAGTAATCATACTTATGATTTTTGCTCTCACTGCAAAAGAAGGCTTGGTTCATGTCTGGGTGGTGGTGCAACCACAGCTCACTGCAGCCTTAACCTCCCTGGGCTCAGGTGATCCTCCTGCCTCAGCCTCCTAAGTAGCTGGGGCTAGAGGCGCATGCTACTATGCCCATCTAATGTTTGTATTTTTTTTGTAGAGACATGGGTCTCACTAGGTTGCCCAGGATGTTCTCAAACTCCTGGGTTCAAGCAACTCACCTGGCTCAGCCTCCCAAAGTGCTGAGATTACAGGTGTGAGCCACTGTGTCCGGCCTCACACTGTATTTTCAACTGTCTTCATCATTTACCTATTTCGAGTTGAAGGTACCTAAAGCTAAGGCCTTGGCATGTGGGGTTCACGTGTCTCATGCCATGGACTTGCACTGAGAAGCATCTCTTCCTACTTCTGTAGCAGGCTCCCAACTCCCTAGCCCTTGCTCAAGTCCAGCCCCACTTAGCAAACCCCTCAAACACAGGAAAGCAAAAACAACCCAGCCAAACAAAACCCAAGAAAAATCCCACATCCACAAAAAGCATATATCACTCAGACCATTCCTCTTTCAGTAACTACTGCGTAGTGCTTAAAATAGAATTACTTCTGGCTGGAGAGGTCAATGGGATCTATTTCTGAAGTTATGTTAAAACAGCTGAGCTGTAACAGGATCTTGCGATTCACTCCATCTGCAGGTGACTGTCTTTTGGTGTAGTTTTTATACTAAAGAATGATAAACTTCCTAGGACAGGAGTCTGGAAGGAAGGACACTGCTCTCTGGCTTCTGCTGCTGATGAGACTTAGAGAAACAATACACGTCTCGCCTGTGTAGGCAGAAGCTTCCTAAATCTAATTTTTTCCAAGTTTTAGTTTAGTGAATTGGAGATAGGCCTCTTTCATGATTAATGCACACAATCTCTGCTTTTATAAGATGATAATTGTTTCAGAAAACTAAGTTTTAAAGCAAGTATCACCAGATTAAGTACCCACATGCAAAGTAAAGTATGCCTCTGGCTAGAACCTTTGCTGACTTGTGGGAGCCCGCAGTGGTCACCACCAGCACAGCTGGAATACCTGCTATGGCTGAGAGACATCTCTGAAGAGCTGCGAATAGGCAGCAAAATGAACACACAACAAATTCTAGACTAAGATTAGTATTAGCAGTAGACTCCCTGCCAGTTTTCTGATTGGCATATGTAATATTTTACTTCTAGCCACTGTTGGAAGACACAGTGAGATGTCACTACCCCACTGCTGCTGGTTTACTTGGATCAATTGTGTAATGGCCTTCATATTTAACTCTAAAATTATCTACATTTCGGTGAAATCGGAGTTCAGAGGTGAAATCCCTGGAAGTTCTTGTTCAATTTCATTGTGAGATTCAGAGCCAACTACGAGGCTCCGTTGCTCACTAAATGGTTTTATTAATTAATATTCAGTGTTCTCTTGTGTGGCTGCAAGTTGGTTTTTAAGTGTCCCAGAATATTTATGTCTGCGTACGCAAGGTAATCATGTTGCTCTGAGTATTTTTAGGGCCTGCTTTCATTCCCTTAGAACACACAAAAATGTTATGTTTGCACTTTGGCCCTTTCTGCCACATCCCACTAACTGGTAAAACAGCAGACTGATTTTATGACGACTTAATAGCTTCATATGCACAGCAGAACACAAGGTCCTGCAATTCTGGCTTGCACCAGGGACAGTAATTGAGGCAATGTTGAAGGAGGAGGATGTGTGTGAGCCAGTGTAGACAACTTTACATCCTGTGTCAGGTGTGGCCTCTGGAGCCCTTCTCAGGCAGCCTACAATTTCTGATAAAAAGACAGGCACAGGGATATTTCTCTGGACTAATACTGCTGTTTTATCTCCAGAATGAATCTGAACCAGGTCCAGACAATCAAGTTTAGGAAGCTATACTGCATTTCCTAAAATACTATGTTTTCCTCAGGCTCACAGAAAACTAATTAAAATCAACAAGCATAGGACAAAAATGACTGTACTGTAGCATTCGCTCCTTTAAAACAACACATATACAAAATATGTAATTCGGAAATCATATTTTATAAGAAAGGAGAGATCAATACCCTTAAGTGGCAATGATCAACAACTTAAAACCCAAACTCTGACATAAGTGAAAATTCTACAAATTCAGCATAGGTCAACAGCAAAATTGCATAAAACCTAAAAACACCAACTTTAAAAATAGCAGAAATTTCATGAGGTAGTCACAAGTGGAAGGCTTCTGTCTGGGAGTCCCAATAGCTATGGAAAGCTGTGCAGGCATTCAAGCCAGTGGGCAGCACGGCCTGGCAGGTGCTGAGACTGCTGCTGCCCTTGCTGACCCTGACTGCCCAGATGGCACAGTCCCCAGAGAGGAGGGCAAGGGGCTGCCACCGGGGGTAATGCCACTCCTGCATGCTGTCACCTCTATGAAGGGAACTGGTGTGGAACTGTTAATTCTACAGTCTCAAAGAATAGCTTGGTCTAACAAGCTTGGAGAGTGAAAGGCTATGATTACTTGTAATTCTTAAGTAATCATACTTATGATTTTTGCTCTCACTGCAAAAGAAGGCTTGGTTCATGTCTGAGACGTATACATCACAGCTAATACAGGGCAGGAATAATATTCAGTGTAGCCACTTTATGCCAGAGGTAGAAAAACAGATTGTTATAAATGAAAAAAACGAATAATCCCATATGTTGTGCAACATACTAAACTTGACATACTTTCAGCATGTGAGCATACTTCTACATGGAAAAAAATTTGTGTAACTTTGTCTGTTAATTGGTAAAACTAGATTTTCAACTGCTCCTATAATACTGCTACAACTACAAAGAGCACACACATGCACCGGCTGCAAGAGTTGCAGGGGAGAACAGAGTACACTGTTAAGGTGTAGCAGTTACAGCACATTTTCCTTCTTTCTATTTGGTGATAATACACGCAATTTGTTTAAAAAACTATAAATATTTTTCATATAAAAGATAATTATTTTGGCTCTTTTAACTGAACAAGAATGCCCTTTTCGGAGTGAAGCTCCCATGTTTTAGCTACCAAAAATGAGTTAAAAGTAGTTTCTGGGCAAGGCGCGGTGGCTCATGCCTGTAATCCCAGCACTTTGGGAGGTCAAGGCTGGCTGGCAGATCATGAGGTCAGGAGATTGAGACCATCCTGGCTAACACAGTGAAACCCCATCTTTACTAAAAATATAAAAAAATTAGCCAGGCGTGGTGGCGGGTGCCTGTAGTCCCAGCTACTCGGGAGGCTAAGGCAGGAGAATGGCGTGAACCCGGGAGGCGGAGTTTGCAGTGAGCTGAGATTGCGCCACTGCACTCCAGCCCAGGCAGAGAGCGAGACTCTGTCTCAAAAAAAGAAAAAAAAAAAAAAGTAGTTTCTGGGCCGGTCATGGTGGTTCATGCCTGTAATCCTAGCACTTTGGGAGGCTGAGGTGGGTGGATCACTTGAGGTCAGGAGTTCCAGACCAGCCTGGCCAACATGGTGAAACCCCATCTCTACTAAAAATACAAAAATGAGTCAGGCATGGTGGTGCTCGCCTGTAATCCCAGCTACTTGGGAGGCTGAGGCAGGAGAATCGTTTGAACCCGGGAGGTGGAGGCTGCAGTGAGACGAGAGCGTGCCACTGCACTCTAGCCCAGGCAACAGAGTGAGATGCCTCAAGAAAAAAAAAAAAAAAGTAGTTTCTGGCCAGGCATGGTGGCTCACACCTGTGATCCCAACACTTTGGGAGGCCAAAGTGAGAGGATGGCTTGAGGCCAGGAGTTTGAGACTAGCCTGGGCAACACAGCATGACTCTGTCTCTAAAAGAAAAAGTTTCTAAAGATAACATATCCTTAGATATCCTCCAATGGGGAGATCCTCCAACAAACGCAATATGGTTCTAACCTCTGTAGGGTGTCATGGATATAATATTTTACATATATATTACACATCTGAGACTTCACCATCTCCCTCCCACATACGTACCCTTGGAGAGCTACTTAATCTCCTAGGTCTCATTTGTAAAATGAGGCCCAAGGAGCTGTAAAGATTCAGTGTGAGACGATCCATAAAAATGTTCCATACATGACAGCCAAGCATGGCCAGACCACACTTATTGCAAGACTCCAGTGCCAGGCACAGGGCCCTCTGTAGCTTGAGCTCTTCCAGGAATTGGCACTCAAATTGGGACTATCCACTAAGGGTAGATGGGACATGCAAGCCAATTTAAAATAGTCATGGGCTGCATAATGACGTTTTGGTCAACTGACTGCATAGATGACAATGGCCCCCTAGGATTATGTATAATGGAGCTGAAAATTTCCCATCATCTAATGATGCTGCACCCATCATAATGCAGCGGAATGCATTTCTCATGTGTTTGTGGTTATGCTCGTGTAAACGAACCTACTGTGCGGCCAGTCACAGCAAGGTCTAGCACACACAACCGATGATGCTAATACAGGACTATGTTACCGGTTTATGTCTTTACTGTACTTCCTGTTACTGCATCTCCAATGGGACAATGTATGGAGGTGGACAACAGTGATACTGAAGATCCTGGTCCTGTGCAGGCCTAGGCTAATGTGTGTGTTCGTGTCTTAGTTAACAAAAAAGTTTAAAAGGTACAAAAAAAAGCTCACAGAATAAGAGTATAAAAAATAATTTTGTACAGCTGTACAATGTGTTTGTGTTTTAAGCTAAGTGTTACTGAAGAAAGAAAGGTATCTTTTAATAAATGTAGTGTGGCCTAAGTGTACAGTGTTCACCAAGTCTACGGCAGTCTCCAGTGGTGCGCAGCAGTCTCCAGTGGTGTGCAGTAGTCTCCCATGGTGCACAGTGGTGAACTGTACTTTGCAGTGATGTACAGTAGTCTCCAGTGGTGCACAGTAGTCTGCAGTGGTGTATAGTGGTGTATAGTAGTGTAGTCTGCAATAGTCTCCAGTAATGTGCAGTAGCTCCAGCAGTGTACAGTAGTTTGCAGTGGTATATAGTAGTTTGCAGTAAGTAGTGTATATTAGTTTGAGTAGTCTGCAGTAGTGTACAGTAGTCTGCAGTGGTATACAGTAGTGTACAGTAGTCTGAAGTGGTATACAGTAGTGTACAGTAGTCTGCAGTAGTCTCCAGTAGTGTGCAGTAGCTCCAGCAGTGTACAGTAGTTTGTAGTGGTGTATAGTAGTTTGTAGTAGTCTGCAGTAGTGTACAGTAGTCTGCAGTGGTGTATAGTAGTGTACAGTAGTCTGAAGTGGTATACAGTAGTGTACAGTAGTGTGCAGCAGTCTCCAGCAGTGTACAGTAGTCTGCAGTGGTGTACAGTAGTCTGCAGTAGTGTCCCAGGCCTTCACATCCACTCACCACTAACTCACTGACTCGCCCAGAGCCACTCCCAGTCCTGCAAGCTCCACTCATGGTAAGTGCCCTATACAGGTGCACCATTTTTAATCATTTATACCATATTTTAATGTTCCCTTTTCACGTTTAGCTATGTAAATACTTACCATCGTGCTACAACTGCCGACAGTATTCAGTACAGTAATATGCTGGGCAGGTTTGTAGCCCAGGAGCAATGCCTGTACCACACAGCCTAGGTGACTAGGAGGCTATGCCACCCAGGTTTATGTAACTATACTTTATGTTAACACAATGCTGAAATTGTCTGATGACACATTTCTTAGAATGTATCACCATTGTTAAGCGATGCATGACCATATTAATTCTGTTCCTGGAGCTTTTTTGTTGTTGTTTAAAGAAATGGGGTCTCATTATGTCGCTCAGGCAGGCTTTGAACTCCTGGGCTCAAGCCATCCTCCCACCTCAGCCTCCCAAGTAGCTGGCATTACAGGTGGGGGCTCTCAGATCACTTTCTGCATACCTTTACTATAACGCTAATTAAACTCTATTAAATTTGATATTACTGGCCTGTCCCACCAGACTATTCCTTACTTAGGAAGAATCTTCTTTTTCTTTTTTGAGACAGAGTTTTGCTCTGTCGCCCAGGTTGGAGTGCAATGGCCCCAATTCAGCCCACTGTAACCTCTGCCTCCCGGGTTCAAGCGATTCTCCTGCCTCCACCTCCTGAGAAGCTGGGATTATAGACATGCACCACCATGCCTGGCTAATTTTGTATTTTTAGTAGAGACGGGGTTTCACCTTGTTGGTCAGGCTGGTCTCAAACTCTTGACCTCAGATGATCCGCCCGCCTTGGCCTCCCGAAGTACTGGGATTACAGGCGTGAGCCACCACGCCCAACCTAATCTTATTTTTCAAATCCCTTCATTTTCCTTCTTCCTGCTTCTCCTTATCCTCCCAAGTACTTTATAAAATGTAAGGGCCTAGAAATATTAGTCATATATTAGTAAAAAATTGGAATAACAAATTCAAGTACTCCAAGGAACCAGTCAGTTAACGTAAACAGGCCCAGTGTAAGAACAGCAGCACAAGCTTGATAATGCTCAATGGCTACTGATCAAAAGCCTCAGTGCTGGGAATCATCAGGGGTCGGGGGGCAATGTGACACTGTATGGAGAGAACGCACAGGACTTTATGAAGGCAAGTGGCTCTGACTGACTGCTGCCATGTGAATCCAATGTGTCAGACTTTTCAGGTTTCCAAATGAAGCCAGAAATCTGTAATTTAATATAAAACATCTGCATTAAAAAATGCCAATTCACAGAGAAAATGTGGGCCAAAAATGCACATTTGTGGCACTAGGTGCAGCCCATGGACCGCTGGCTTTTGACCTCTGGTTTAGTGACATTGATGTGTTAGGTGGAGGCTAAAACTGTCTTGAGGATCCATAAAGGACTCCTGATGTGGCAGCCTCACTGAGGTACAAGTGAACTACCAAGCAGTCTACGAGGAGGCTGGAGGGCCCAGCTGGTGGGCCAGGGGAGGTCCTGTAGGGCAGTCATAATTGAATTAATGTAGCAAGCAGGACAGTCTCCTGTTGAATGCTTATGACAAAAACTAAAAAGGTGCCCAAATGCCCAGGCTGCCCTACACAAGATGGTGATTCCCCAACTCCACTGGTCCCCAGTGTGCAGACCTTCCAGGCTTACTGTTTCCTCCCCTGCACCATCACCGCCCAACACTATGTATATACTTTAATTCACGTGCTGTTGCCTCCCTCACTAGATCTAGACCCCACCATGGCAGGGTTTTGACTGTTTTGCTCCCTGCAGTTTACCCAGCTACTAGGGCACAGCCTAGAACGTGGCAGGTCCCAATAAATTCACTGGTGATCTCTGGGCCCTGACATTGCCCAGCAACTCTCCAGGGGCCCCAGTCAAGTCAGTTCTCTGTTCCTGTCCTCTACATGGGCTAATGCACGCTCCCCCTCTACTCATGCCACTGCTCCTGGCCAGCCTTCCTCCACTCTGGGCTGCTATCCACACTCCCAGAGAAAAAAGAACCCCAGAAGGTGGCCTTGGCCCTCTGGCCATGACAGCCTGGACCACCTGTGCAGTGCTTTTTCCTGCTCCTTGCTTCGCAAGATGGGTGAAGTGCCCTTGTCCTGCTGGATGCAGGGATCTCTTCCCTCTTCACTCATTCTCATCTCCATTTGTTCCTTTCTAACAGCTCTGAAACATGCTCGCGACTTTGCCACCTTAAAATCTCTCTGCTCTGGACCTCACCCCTCTGGCTGAGAACTGGTCTTTCATATCTGGGACCTTTTATTGTCCCCACTGGACACAGCGGGCTCTGAGCCTCCTGCTGTGCTCATGGGCATGCCAGTGAACTGACACAGTCATCTGCACACTTGCCCAAGTTCTGAGCCATGTCTATCCTATCTTCTTCTTTGCTCCTGTATCCAAATGGTTACGAAATCTTGGAATCATGCACTGTCATTGTCTTCAAATCCATCGTCTCCACCCCAGGCCACCACTGCCACCACCCAAACATTCGCTTGATGTTCTACTGAGTGTGCTTAATATATTTTTTTCTTGAACAGAAAACCATCAGAGGATCCTGCTTTGCTCTCACTGGATAATCTTTAGAAACAATATTGCAGGGAACTGAAATTATTTTAATGCTATCTGCTATTAAAAAAAACACTACTCAGAGTATTCATGAATATATAATGAGAATAAGCTTTTTTTTTTTTTTTAACTTGTAAAGAAACATGAAATACCTTTCATACCTGGACCGAGCAACGGTGATCGATTCAGCTGAGTATTGGCCTGGTGCGGTGGCGGCGTCTCGACCCTGTGTGTGGTGTTGCTCGTGGTAGTGGTGGTGGTGGTGGTATTGGTTGTGGTACTGCTCTGGATGACCGGGTTGTTTCTATCCCACATGTTTACAGTTTTATTGTTATAGTTGCTTGGGTCCCCCCAAGCTGAGGTACCATCATCAATTTCCATTTTGCGGCGAATGGACGGTGGAGAGGGTTCTTCCCAGCCAGTTGCCTCACTGCTGTCCTTCTGTTTGACTGGTACTGGCCCCCCGATCCACCCTGTTCCTGTCTGTTTCACAGAAGCAGCTCCTCCCCAGTTACTCACATTGTTGTCTTGGGGTTTGCTAGCCCAGCTCTGTTGGGGGCCAGGTTTTAAAGTCTCCCCCCAGTTTGTACCCGGATTGGCCTTTGTATTTGTGCTGTTGCCCCAGCCACTGCTCCCAGATCTCGTGGTGTCATTCCAACCAGACCCTGACCTATTACTGTCAGCATCCCATCCAGATCCATTTTTTTTCCCATCGCCCAAGTGTCCAAGGACAGATGATGAATCTGCCCAATCTCCCCCTCCTGCACTCCAGGCTGGATTTGATCTTTGTCCATCTCCCCAGTGTTGGGATTTGGGCTTTGGAGGCTCACCCCAGGTGGGTGACTTGTCCTCCTGATTTGCGGCCCCACTCCAAGCATGGCCACTCTTGGCAGCAGCAGCAGTACTAACAGCAGTAGAGCTTATCGAGTCCCCCCAAACCCCCGGGCCACTTGGCGCTTTGTTGTTGCTGTCTCCCCAACCTGTGTTTGCTGGCACAGCGGCAGGTGGCGCATTGACCCACCCAGATACTGAAGAGGTATTTGTACTGTTCATGATGGACCCATCGTTCTTCCCCCCTGAGTTTGAAGGCTGAGTAGCTGCACAACCCCAGGCCTCTGTCCCATTGTCATTTTTCCTTTCAGACCTAGGGGATTCTTCAAATTCCCAGGCAGTGTTTTGCTTTACAGGAGTCTGTCCCCAACCAGTATTAGATAGAACTCTTGGGTCAAGATCATTCCTTGGCAACTGGATATGCCCTTGGTCTATAATCCCTTTATCTCGCCTTCGACCTTCTCCCGTTCCTTCCCTCCCAGTGCTTCCTTCATTGTGGTTGCCAGAACCATCACTACCTCCTTCACTTGCTGTAGTTCCAGAAGATGCCGCTTTGGCCCAGGAGTTCATGTGTTCACCACCAGGCTGCACGGTAGGGTTCTGGCTGGTGACACTAGGACTCTCCCACCCTGTTGATCCTTTCCCATTGATGTCACTATTGGAATGCTGGTTTGGGGGCTTTCCCCATTCCCCATTCACACCGTTAGAGGTGCTTCGGCTGGGGTGGCCCCAAGCTCCCGAATGGATATTACCAACGCCATTGTTGCCACTGCCCCTTCCCCAGGCGAGTATTCCAGGACCAGCAGGAGGTCCTGAATCCCAAGCATTTCCTCCATTTCCTTCCTTTTGCACAGCACTGCTGGATCCGTTTTGTTTAGCACTTAATGCTGAGTTCACAGTGTCTCCATTCCCCTGACTGAACCCAGAATTGCTATTTCCTGTGGCAGGGTTACCTGGGGACAGTCCCCATACAGAATTGCTTATTCCTTCAGCACTGCCCCCACTGACTTGAGAAACTGATGATCCGTTAGCACCAGGAAGGCTTTGCAGGTGGGGCGGGATGATGGCCCCCATACCAACAGCCATGCCCCAGTTTGGCAGTCCATTTGTCTGCATTGCATTGATAGGGTTGGGTGAAGAGTTCATGGGGTTAGTGTTATTTGGTCCATCAGTGTTAAGGTTCTGAGGTTGTGCGCTGAAAGACACATTCTGAGAAGTGGACGTTTGTGGTTCTGTGCTCTCTTGCGGCAGCAAGTTTCCCCAAGCACCTAAAGTGCCTGTTGGGTTCCCGTTCTGGTTGCCCATATTTTGACCTATGGCACTGACTGGACTGCAAATACTGGAAGGGTTGCCTGTCGCCACGGTTCCTTCATGTCCAAGTACAGGCCAGGCAGCTGGGTTGGCATTAGGATTAAGGTTAAGATTAATGCCAGCATTGGAGTTGGAAGCACCCCAGCAATTCTGACTTCTCCCATCTCCAATCATAGTGTCCATTTTTCCATCCCCACCACTGATAGAGCAGTGAGCCAGGCCAGAGCTGGAGCCTGTGGCTACACCCCACACTCTGGTCGCACTTCCATTACTGTTCGCTCCCCCTGCTCCAAGGGCACTCTGATTAGAAGGGCTTTGGACGAGTGCGCCATTGGTGCCATTATTGCCATTTGTCTTCTTGGTATGTCCAGTGAAGTTGCCCTGGGCACTCCCTGTAGCCATGCTACTGTTCTCTGAGCCACAGTTGGAGGCAGAGTCAGTGTCTGTAGTACATTCTGAGGCAGATTCAGTCTCTGTTCCTGTGATGGAAGGCCACGCCTCCTTGTCAGTCCTATCTATTATCACTTTATCCCAGCTGCAGTTGGCTTCGCTTCTGTAAGCAGGCTGCTGTCCCCAGTGGGAATTTTCATAATGATCTGCCAATCCACTATGACTGAGATCTGAAAAAGATGAAACAAAATTCAAAATTAGATTTTCTACCCATTTGTCAATGAATCAACTGTTAACTAGTCTTTGGGGAAGCTCTTTATTTCAAGTCTTCAAATCTGAATGACAAGCACTAAAAAATGACTTAAAGAAAAAAGCTATTTGTCTTCTTAATAGATCCCATTTTAAGAAGCATTAATGTTTTTAAAATTATATCAATTCTTACCACTACACCGTACTATTATTCCCCCTGGAGAATATTCACAATGCACATTAGCACATTAGCATCTCTGAAAGCATCTGTAGTAAAGCCAGCTCTGAAAGATACATGACTTTGCAACTCCTATAAATATAGAGACTGAGAAATGCTGGCAATGACAGTAAGTTCACGTGGAGTTTTGAATAAAGCTTATAGTTCTCTTTAAGATCTCTAATTAGATTACAGTATTATATAGAGGCGAAACATGGCTTTCAGTAGGAAAAAGTTGTAAATTGCATTGCAGAATCATAACAGAACCAATATTTGGGGTGGGGGAAGTGGTGACAGAAGGAAAGAGAGAAAAGACAAGGAGACAATGCTATCAAAATGTTATCAAAAATACTAAGGATTAGAAATGTTTAATTAGATGTATACTACTTTATCTGATCTTATCTGCAATTTGGTTTATCACTATCTCCTGAACATTCATAAAAAAAAAAAATCTGTAGCTCAAGGACATCACTAAAAAAAAGAAAAAAGAAGAAAAAGAATCTCAGCCCTACAGGTGCTATCTTTTGGATCTCTAAGGATTCCCTCTATCCTTGTTTTCTATTTCTTTAGTCTTTTCTTTGGAGATCCCTAGAATAACTACATGTCATCTTCTTACAGTATTTAACTCTTCGGGTCCTTTTAAAGAATCCCCTGTGTGGATCTGCATTTTATTTCCTATGACTTTAATCATTATTTAAGTATTTCCAACATCGCAGTCAAACTTATATTCCAATCAACTTTTTGGCAGACTTTATTCAAAGTATGTATCACTCAAAAATAAAGTAAAAGAAATGTTAAAAAAAATCATTTAACCTAAATATACAACAAACCACATATATGATTTAGAAATCCTTGGTGAATTTCTCTAAATACTACAATATACAAATAAATTGCAATAAAATATTTTCTTCTCTTTTAGAACCTTTTAATTATGTTCTCTTCAAATTTATTTTAACAAGAAAAATCTTATATACAGTTAAAACATGAATTTCCCAAATAAATGCTCTTTTACAGTTTGATGTAAACGAAAAAAAGTGTGTAAAAAATTATCATTATCATTAGAAAGACCATACTAAAGCTAATATCAACCTAAAAGACATTTTTATTGCTTGATTTAAGAGCAATGTAATGATTTTATAATTATGCTCTAGGTGATTTCAAAGTAGGTATGTAATTCCAGGTGAAAATTACAAAGGAAAAATGAAGACAGGCAACAGAAAACTTTAAATGTTGAAACTGCTATAAAATGACTAGGTTCTTTTCACTGCCAAATATTAGGGGTTGGATCTATAACCCTGGTTTATGACAATTTGGTTTCGCACATACTCGAAAAACTATCTAATATAATAACTGACTAAAGAGATAAATGAGCCATTCCTCATTTAACACAGAAAATAAGACCAAGTTAACACACAGAGATTATGGCTTGTTGCCAGCAAATATTGTCACATTTCATTTTAACACCAGTTTGGGTTCCCTCAGGGACAGGTTGTGCCATAAGGCAGGCTGTCTCTTGACTAGGATAGCACTCACTGCAACCCACACCCAGAAAGCAGGGGGTTAACAACCGATGCATTCTTTCCCATACATGAGTTGCCATTTGAATACACAGTATTATTGGTTCCATTCCACGACAGTCACACTGTAAAATGATCTGCCCTCTGTTAATGGTCTACTTCCAGGACTTGAGGATTGCTCGGCCCCCAATTTGACAGGTTCACACTCAGTTAACATGACAGGTTTGAAAGAAGGATAGCATTATAAGCTGGTGGCTAATAAATGCTGTTGGACAACTGTTTAGCCACATGAAATGAAAGTAGATCCCTTATATCGTATACAAAAATACATTCTAGATAAAGTAAAGAGCTAATTAGGAAAATCAAAACTACTTAAAGCTTACTAAGGAAACACAGGAGACCATCTTTATGACCCTGGACATTGTATCTTCTTATAGAAGACATGAAATATATAAGACATAAACAGGTGATAAATTTGACTATGCTAATATTAAAAACATCTATATAACAAAAGATATCATATAATGAAAGCTAAAAAAACAAGCCACAGCAGGAAGAAGATACAACAGATAATGTATGGTTATCAGATTAAAGAATTCCTGACCAGGCGCAGGGGCTCTCGCCTGTAATCCCAGCACTCTGGGAGGCTGAGGGGGGTGGATCACCTGAGGTCAGGAGTTCAAGACCAGCCTGGCCAACATGGTGAAACCTCGACTCTACTTATACAAAAATTAGCTGGGAGTGGTGGTGCACGCCTGTAATTTCAGCTACTCGGGAGGTTGAGGCAGGAGAATCGCCTGAACCTGGGAGGTGGAGGTTGCAGTGAGCCGAGATTGAGCCACTGCACTCCGGCCTAGGCAACACAGTGAGACTCCATCTCAAAAAAAGAATCCTAAAAATCAGTAAGAAAAAGGCCAACAACTCAATCAGAAATGGGAAAAGGATAGGAACAGGCAATTTAAAAAAGAGAAAACTCATAAGCCATTAACATATGAAAAAATAATCAACCTCATTAATAATTAAGAAATGCACCTTAATGTCACACTCTAGATGAAAGTGACACAACACTATGATTTTTGAATTGTGGTTCCCTCTGGGGGTGGGATGGGGACCAGAATGGAGTTGGAGGGTGATACCTATAACATTTCTAAAACAGAGAGTCCTGAAGCAAATTTGGCATGCTATTATGTTAAATCTCTATTGTGAATATAGTTACATTATTTTCTGTATACTTCTATTGAAAAAATATTTTTAAAATTTTTAATTTTTATGCTTAAATGTGATCCAAATCAGGTGGCAGAGCAGTCTGATCAAAAACCCATCTGATCCCTTAATTAAGTGTCTAATTTCTGAAGGTGAGTTCCTTGAGGGCATGGCAAATATCTTTTTAGTTTTCCATTCAAAATGCTTGCCACATATAGGCAAACAATATATGTTTCCTGGGCAAACAAAACCATAAATGCACAGTGCTACAATCTGAGTTCTAGCTGAAGTCACCAATCAGCTGCACTTGTACAGCCCAGATTGCTTTGAACAAGCACATCTGTCTTCTGAGGGAACCACTTCCACTACAATGACGTCTCTTACTCTGACCTTCCCAGGCTTTGAGGTGTAGATCTCAACTATGCCACAGCAAAATAACCATCAACAGGGCAATACTGGCAGGAGGCAAAGTCACTTCTACAAAGGCCAATATCCATCCCTAACAGCTGAAGTGCCATAAGGATGGCCATATAGGATGCCATAAGGATGAAGTCATGCCTGTTGAGTTTACATACCGGGTATTTCTAGAACCTTTTCCATTAAAACAAGAAACAAAACTTCCCTCTAACTGCCCCTATTCCAAGCACCCTCATATCTTGACTGGATTACTGTCAATAACTTTCCAACAGGTCTCTACCCACGCCCCCTCCTGTGCCCCCCACCCCCTCAACAATGTGCCCAACACTGCATACAGTGCTCTTTTCCAAATGAATGCCCAGTGGGTCACCAACGGTTGGGTCTCTTTTGAGGCCGCTCATATCATTCTTTCTCTTGCTCTGTGCTCCAGACAGTTCCTCAAGGTGCCATCTGTGTCCTGCCCTCCCAAAGACAGGGCTGTTAAAGGTGCCATCCCCTACCTGGGCTCAATGTCTATTCTTTTTTCCTATCTCAAATCCATGGACATTTAATTTGGGACATTTTTGTTCCATAGTTATGACTCCCTCATACATTCATTGTAACAGTCTTCCTTTCAAGTCACTTAGACCAACCAGGGTGGCAAACCATTTCTGTAAAGGGCCTAATAGCCAAAATGCTTCAGGCTCTGTGGGCCATATAGTCTCTGTCACAACTACTCATTTCTGCTGCAGTGGCATAAAAGCAGAATGAGTGTGGCTGTGTGCCAACAAAACTTTATTTCCAAAAATAGGTGGTGGGCCAGATGTGGCTCATGGGCCCAGAGCTTGCCAACTCGATTGAAACAATAGCTATTATTGAGTGCCTCCTATGTGCAGTTACTGTGCTGGGGACGCAGTCATAAACAAGATGAACGGCCTCTCTCTCATGGAGCACACATTCTAGTGTGAGTCATCGTGTGACTGGCTGGTTCTCCCTCTAGGCTGTAAACACCATGAAGGCAAGCGGTGCCTATTTTGGTCCTATTTTTATTGCCAGTGTTCAGCAGAGTACCTGACAGAGAAGAAGCAGTAAATAAACATCCATTGAATGAATGAATGAATAAATAATTCTTATCAATACTTGAAAGCAGTTTGCTAGTAAATGATGCTTAAATTTTCAGTCTTGAAGGTAAAATTAAGATTAAGCTTAGGTTGCCATGTTGACTAGCAACCAACTTAACTGAAGTTATTTGCAAAAATACTGGATTATCTATTCAGAAAAGTTAGTACAAGAGGAACTGACAGTTCAAAATCCTTTTTAGTTAGAAAAAATTACAACTGAGACTATGAATCTCTGTTGAAAACATAGATAGGGTTTGATAATAAGTTACACTACCTCACTCCTAGGTATATACCCAAAAGAAAGGAAATCAGTATATTGAAGAGATAGCTTTGATGTTTGCTGCAGCACTACTCACAACAACCAAGATTTGGAAGCAACCTACGTGTCCATAAACAGATGAATAAAGAAAATATGGCACATATACACAATGGAATACTGTTCAGCCATAAAAAGAATAAGATCCTGTCATTTGCAACAACATGGATGGAACTGGAGGTCACTATGTTAATTAAAATAAGCCAGGCAGAGGAAGACAAGCTTTGCATGTTTTCACTTATTTGTGGGAGCTAAAAATGAACATAACTGAACTTACGAAGATAGAGGCTAGGAAGGGTAGTGGGAGAGTGAGGGTTGGGGAGAAGTGGAGATGGTTAATGGGTACAAAAAATAATTAGAAAGAATAAATAAGACCTAGTAATTACCAGCATAACTGGCTGACTATAGCTAAAAATAATTTCACTGTCCATTTAAAAATATAAAAGAGTATAATAGGATTATTTGTAACACAATGGATAAATGCTTGAGATAACTGATACCCCATTCATCCTGATGTGATTATTACACATTGCATGCCTGTATCAAAATACCTCATGTAACCCATAAATATATATACCTTCTATGTACCCAGAAAAATAAAAACAATTATAAAAAATTTAAGTTTTACTACAGAAGTCAACTTGGAACAATGCTATTTTACTTAAAAAGGAACCAGTGAATCAACCATCTCTTTTCTCCCACCTCTAATAGCCTCTTTGCGCTTCTTGGGATAGGCTGCAGCCTCACGGCCATGCTGTGGCCTGGTACATCTTCTGTCACAGAAGAGGAGCAGGGAGTGTGCCCAGCCAGCCCAGCCCACTGAAGTTTCAGGCTGCAGCTGCTGACATTCCATGTTTGGCTACCATTACGAGACATACTGCTATTCTTTTTTCCTTTTTTCCATACTTTTGCTGCTCTCTTGTTCCTTACTTCTTGGTTCTTCCACCTCATCAAATGGTCTGGCTCTCCAAAAATTAATTTTACTGAAAATTCAATGCAGGTTCATGGAAAAAGAAAAAAGTACCTACCGCGGCCGGGCGCGGTGGCTCAAGCCTGTAATCCCAGCACTTTGGGAGGCCGAGACGGGCGGATCACGAGGTCAGGAGATCGAGACCATCCTGGCTGACACGGTGAAACCCCGTCTCTACTAAAAAATACAAAAAAAAAAAAAACAGCCGGGCGAGGTGGCGGGCGCCTGTAGTCCCAGCTACTCGGGAGGCTGAGGCAGGAGAATGGCGTGAACCCGGGAGGTGGAGCTTGCAGTGAGCTGAGATTCGGCCACTGCACTCCAGCCTGGGCGACAGAGCGAGACTCCGTCTCAAAAAAAAAAAAAAAAAAAAAAAAAAAAAAGAAAAAAGTACCTACCACTTATAAACTCTCTTTTGAAGGGCAGGCTTAGGGATCTCTCTGAAAATTATAAATATAAAACCCCCAAACCGGGGACTGTATTGCATACTGAACTAATTAAAATATGCTTTTAGTTCTACTCTATCAAATCTTTGAACGTCTCCTCTTCCTCCTCATCACCACCACCACCATCACCATTGTTACCACCATCACCAACAACACCGTCATTACCACCACCATCACCATCATCACCACCAGCACCATCACCGTGATCACCACTACCATCATCGTTATCTCCACCATCATCACCAACTGCATCATCACTATCACCATCGCCAATAGCACCACCATCATCATCACCACCATCACCCACATATTTTTAATCAGAATACCAGGATTTATTCCAAAAATGAAAATGTAGTCTAAAAAAGTAAACGTCGTTAAAAAAAAAAATCTGTGAAATGACTGACCTTTAAGAGTAGCCATTTTGAAATGAATGAAAACTCTGAAATGAACCAAGATTGAACTCTCTTACAGCTGTTCTAGACTCTCCTGTTCAGCACAGGAGCTTTCCAAGGCTAAAATCCATACACCTGACACACAGCAAGACTGAAAGAGTTTATAAATGAAAGTCCTCATATTCATAAGACATCACATACTTTATACCATTTCAGAGTTTGAAGTATTTCCATACACCTCGGCTTAACTGAACCTCACAAACAATGTCAGTTTTATAGATGAAGAAACAGGCTCAGAGAGGCCAAGTGGCCAGGGTTTGTAACTAATAAGCAGTAAGGAATAAACTGAAATCTGGGTTTTCAGAATACAGTCTAGTGCTCTTCCCACCACATCATTCTATTATCAAATAATTCTTCCCCTAAAAAAGTCTTAAAAAGAAAAAAGAAATGAAGCTCATGTATAACGTTAAATTCCCTTTTCTTCAGCTGTTAAGTGGTTTACACAGTCTATAAATAGGTGTCTATAAAAATCTAAGCTACATAACTGTCTTAAGTGATTAAATTAAAAAGGATTACATAATAGCATGGTTGAAAGAGAAAAGCTTTCCTTTGTCTTTAAATTCCAAAATGTTTGCATATAAAGATAAATTTTTCCTGGAAAAGTATTTAATGAAGAGCTTCCAAAAGCTATGGTAAGCAAAATTTTAATGAGGTATGAGATTTAATCAGATAGGAAAGTGTGGACAAGATTTACTCAGAGGCGTGCAGAACGCTTAACTGGTGCTAACACTGACAAACAGTAAATGCGTTCATTCTTTATCATCACAGTCCTTTTAGCTGAAATAATACATTATAGTTATAAAAACTAGTTCCCAATGCTTTCAACAGTTGACAATATATGTTCACTAAGGCATATTTGATATTGTTCACTTTGATACCACAAATCCTTCGCTGCTTGGTTTTCAGGGGCAGGATAAATGCTACAACTGCTTTCAGCTTTTGAAAACCAAAGATGCCTCCCCCTCTACTGCATTGACTGGGTGTAAATATCTCAGGGAGAAAGTACTTTGAATTCAAAATTCCATTGCTGGACAGACTCCCAAACATTTCATCTGTCAACTACTATAAATACAAGGAATTAGGAAATGCAGAACACAGTACAAGATTTATTGGAAACACAGAAAGTGTCCAAAAGAATAAGTTTGTTGCCTTGTGTTTTTCTTCAAAACGGCAGTAAAATGAGATTCCTTCTTCAAGGTTAAGAATCTATTAAATAAAGAAGGAAACCGGGGGCAAAGGAGGCTTGCTTCCTAATTTGGGAGGGCCTGCCCGTGCCAGCCCGGCAGAGAGAACCCACAGTAGGGAAAGCCACGGGTAAGTCTCTGCTCAGTGCGGCAGATCTTTAGCAAACAGCTCTTTTCCAAGACGCCATTTTATCCAAACTGAATTGCAGCCAAGAGCTTAGGGACGCGGAGCTACCACTCACACGCTGGAATGTTATGTCACAAACGGACTGGCGAGAAGCAGCCACTATGTGTTCTGTGTTTGTTCCGTTTCTTCTGCTCTACGAGGGGCTGACGGGTGAGGAAATACCTGCAGACGGTGCCGCCCAACCCTCCTAGGAGACGCCACCTCGCGTGCACAGCTGCCTCTACTCCTGCATCTAGGCTCGCCTGGCCTCTCGCTACAACATGTCGGCTGGGTACAGCGAGAGCCGCCTCCTGTAGAGCTGCCAGGGAGCTGCCAGGAAGCTCCCGGGGCCAGCCTGCGTCCGGGCCACCCGTGGGCGCCCGCGGCCGCAAGCCGGGCAGGGCTGGGCAATGCCCTTTCTACTCCAGGAGGCACCCGAATCATCCCCTTCAACTAGGGGTGGAGGCATGGACGGATGGGATTTTACAGCTTTGATTATCTAATTGCAGCTGACACTAAACCGATCTTCCTCTTTAAATTCTTTCAATTGTCACAAACATTTTCACTTCAGGACCCAGTTACAATTAGCATCACAGCCACTTTTCTTCTGTGTTTTTGAAAGTCAGCCAAAAGAATAACGGCATTTTGCCTATTGGCTGCAGGCGAATAAACTGCGGCTCTCTCATCCTGCCTTTGTTTTCCGCTCTTTCTTTCTCTCTTTTTCTAAACAACTCCTAAACATTTGGCATGCCAACACTAGCTGTAATATTCTAAATGAGCCCCATATGTAAATTGGCAAGTGTCCAGCTTCTTAATTACTTTCCTGCCTCTATCTAAAAAAGATCTAAGTAGCAAACACTGCCATATATTAATCAAAGCCTCTGTTTATAAATGTACAAAGCAGCCACCAAAACAGTACATTGTTCCGCCTTTGGCACAAGAAGTTATTATTATTTTTTTTTTGACGATAAAAGCTCTCAAGTGTTTCAAGCTGGAGTTATCCTGCAAACTTGCAGAAACATAATCTGCACTGAACATGACGTGATCAGGTGGCATTCTTTGGAATCTCTGGAAATCACTGTACTTACTAATAGTCATCTTCCCAGTTAAGATCTGTTGCCATTTGGCTAAATGAACTCCCATCCAAATCAGTATGTGAATTTACAAATCTACTTTTCCCTGTATTATTTTATGAGAAGGCCAATGTTTCATTTGCTGGTAATAGTCTTTCTCTAAAGAGAACCTGGAATCAGGGCTGGGAGGCACCCTGGCCTGTCTGCCTCGCAGAAGCCCTTCGACCATTGGCAATAACTGACCGTCTCTCTCCGGCTACTGCCAGTGAAGGGGGAAGGAATAAAAGTTCTTCCAGAAACCTGAAAACCCTGCCCACCACCCTATATTTCCGCCACTCTCATTCCACCTCTGTCCTCTGGGGCTGCCCAGGGTCAGCGGGGCTCTCAGGCCAGCCCTTTGACAGCTGAAATGCCCACAGGCTCTCCTCCTCTCGGGCTTGTTGTAGGCTCCCCTCTGTTGTTCTCCCAGTCCTTAGAGGGCATTTCTAGGCCTTTATTGCCCTGTCTGCTCTGGATGCCCTTGTGTGCAAGCCTGTGTTTCCCATGAGGGATGGCTGCCACAGGATGCTGCCTGAGAACAGTCACAGCATTAACCACTGGCAGGAGGCTCAGCTGGATGCCAGAAAGCTATGTTTAGAATTGTTAGCCCATTACAAAATTGGTTTCACTTGACTGAATTTCACTTCAACATCAGCATTATCAAATATTAAAAGCATCTAGGACTTATTTTTGCATGCAAGTATTAGAAGTCTTGGTTACCTTCTAAAATGGGATACTTGTGACATCAATAATGCTACAAAACCAATGACGCTTCTGCCCAACGCCCAGGCCAAAGTGGGTGACAGCAAGAAGTTGACACCAAGAACAGAAGGGATGGCTGACCTGGTAAGAGGTAGGGAGTTGGGGGGCAAGATTTGAAATTGTTGTTCTGTGGGGACCTGCAGCCTAGCAAAAGTTCACCTGGTTCTCAAACATGGGCTGCTCTTTATTGTCACAGGATACAGTGAGATTCCTGGTCACTGGAAGTCTAATGCTATCTACACCTGTTGCCTGTTCTGTAAAAAATACAGTCAACTCTGTTTTTGTCCCTACTGCGTCTTGACACGTTCCAACTTGCCTGTCATTAATTCATGCCACTGGGCAGAGAACAACCACAGAGCATTCAGTCGTCAGTAAAGAGCTGTGCTATAGGTGTCTGCAGGATGTATTCCTGTATCTGAGCAGCTAGGTCATATTACCCAACATTTTGATAAATCCTGCCAAATGCCTACTTACATTCCGACCAACAGCACACCAGTGTCGCCTTTTCCCACACTCTTGCTGATCGTCTGCGGTGGTTACAGGGTCTTGAGAAGATTAAGTGAGTTAATATGTGTAAAGCAATTGGACCTTGCAAATGGTAAGCACTCAATCCATAGTACTGTGTTATTGTAATACAGGGATATTAACAAGATTTAAAGTTTTGACAATTTGGTAAGTGAAAGTGGTCTATCAATGCTGTTTCTATTTATCTTTTCCCTGATGACAAGGAAATACTTTTTTTATTTTTATTTTTTTGAGACGGAGTCTCGCTCTGTCGCCCAGGCTGGAGTGCAGTGGTGCGATCTCGGCTTGCTGCAAGCTCTGCCTCCCAGGTTCACACCATTCTCCTGCCTCAGACTCCCAAGTATCTGGGACTACAGGCGCCCACCACCACGTCTGGCTAATTTTTTGTATTTTTATTAGAGACGGGGTTTCACCGTGTTAGCCAGGATGGTCTCGATCTCCTGACCTCGTGATCGACCCACCTCAACCTCCTAAAGTGCTGGGATTACAGGCGTGAGCCACTGCGCCCAGCCACAAGGGAATACTTTCAACATACTTAGGACCCATTTGTGGTAGTTCTATGATCTGCCTGTTCACATTCTTTGCCCATTCTTGTATTGGACTGTTTTTCTTTTGATTTGTAGGAACGCTTGGTATTTTTGAGATATTTACCTTTTGCTATTTACACTGTAAACATGTCCCCTCAGATTTTATTCATATTCATGTACAAAAATTTTAAATTTGTATACCCTCAAATCTGTCAGTCTTTCTTTTCATGGCTTATGATTAACATTTTATCCCAATATTTAGAAAATACTCTTAGGTCATCTTTCTGTAGTTCTTATATTTGTCTTGCATATGGCTTTCCAGCACTCAATATTGATCTGAATCACTATTTTCTCAGTGATCTGCAACTCTCCGTGTATACATCTGTTTTTCCCCCTGCTCTCTTTATATCGTAGTTCCTGGATCTGTGTTTACTCCTGCCCTAGAAACACACTGTTAAAATTACTCAAGGATCACAGCTCCCAGTGATAGCTCATTATGCTTTTTCAGTTTTTTGGCTCTTCTATTCACGTACATTCGCTCTTCTAAATGAACTTCAGAATTAGTCTATCAAGTTCCAAAAGCAATTTGTTGGAAGAGCTTTAAATCTGAATTTAATTTGACTCTATTACCAAAAGCTTTTATGCTGGTTTATTACTACTACTTAGTAATACCAACAGCCTACTTTTCGAGCCTTAGATCTTCCCGCTGCCCCCTCGCCACAACGAGCCTGCAGCGGTTACTGAGAGGCTTTACAATTGGGGGTCTGCGCTTTTCGTGCATGCAGGTCACTCCACCTGCAACGCCCTTTCAACTTCTTTGCCCGGCACAGCTAACTTGAAACTCCGCTCGTATCACCTCCATCAGGAAGACTTCCTTGCAGTCCCCTATCTGTAGTTTGGGTTAGTTGTCCTTTCCATGTGGCACTCTATCCTTACCTCTGTTACAGCACCTGGAAGTGGCTTACTTACTGGTTATTCCAAAACACTTCACTCATGAATTGTGCATCCCCAGTGCTGGGTATGTGATGTTCGGTAGGCATTCAACAAATATTCTGCCCAATGAACAAAAGATGACACACATGACAAAACCACAGTTCTGAAAGGCTAGCATCTTCCTCCCTTCTCAGAGCTGTGCAAGCCAAGTGTGGCACTGCTACCTGAACATTCTCACACAGGAAGAAAAGGAAAAAGAGTGAAAGAGTGTGAAGCTAGTACACTAGTTTGTCTAAGAAATGGCACAACGTGTGGTTGCAATTTTCTAAAGAAACAAGCTTGCAGATTAATGTAAATCAAAAGGTGAATTATGACAAAGTGTTGCAAGAGCCAGATGAATCTACTGATTTACATCCTGTTAGGAAGCATGTGCTATATAAAGAAAAAGAACAATGAAATAAATAACTGTCAGACTAAGTCTCTTTTCTTTTTTTTTTTTTATTTTATGGAATCTTGCTCTGTTGCCCAGGCTGGAGTACAGTGGCATGATCTCAGCTCACTGCAACCTCGGCCTCCCAGATTCAAGTGATTCTCTTGCCTCAGGCTCCCGAGTAGCTGGGGTTACAGGTGCCTGCCACCACACCCAGCTAATTTTTGTATTTTTAGTAGAGATGGGGCTTTGCTATGTTGGCCAGGCTGGTCTTAAACTCCTGACCTCAGGTGATCCACCCGCCTCGGCCTCTCAAAGTGTGGGGACTACAGGCGTGAGCCACCACACCTGGCCTATGTAAGTCTCTTTTCTAATTTCACCAGTTGCCTTGTACTGTAATAGTATATAAATTTTATCTATACTTACACAGCTAAAAATGCTACAAATTCCATTTTTAACTCATTAAAAATGTTCCCATTTCTGCTCCTCTATTGCTTAATTTTATCCATAAATCCTGTTTATTGCAATGGACACGTAAGTTTTCCATTAGTACAGTACGGGACTATAACATTTACTTCCACGGGAAAGCAGCAGGCAACTGGTCAAATACTCAGTTATGGGGAAACGAGGATGCCCACAAATCTTCACTGTGCAACTTTTTAAAGCTATGACAAAGGTGACTTGAACTCCATCGATTCCTTCCACGAATACGTCACCTTCTTTAGTTTTTGCTAAGCACACTAAAACTTGTGGGGAGGACACAAAGAGCTTACATACTAACACACCTGGGAAAAACACAGAAATCCATGTGCTAAGCTGAAAGAACTCCCAGTTTCACTTTGCTTTTCATTAGAAATGGTGTGCTGTTAAATTCCTAAGGATTCGTCACCTGCCCCCTGCTTGGTTAATTCAACCTTAGTTCTACTGACCCAGCATTTGTACTTCTGTACTTCTTTTTAATTTAACCTTACAAGTTAGAGCAATGTAATCATGAATAAAACTCTATTTTTTGTTTTAATGTAGAAGTGACTGTAGGAGTCACTTCTGCATTAAAGTGACAGATACAAGTACAACGAAAATCTATGTATTACTTTTAAGAAAATTTTAAGAGCTTTTATTTCAAACTGTATCTAAAAATATTTTCACTGCAACCAGAAATCTGGTTACTCCTCAGGAATACACTAATACAATTTCACCTGGATATGAATTCATTAAACAACTGTAATATGAAAAAGAGAACTCTAGGACAGACAAGTGAAATTTCAAAATATACACAAATCACAGAGTGATGAGAAAGCTTTACTGCACTGTTTTCGAATTTAGTCAGTTAAAAAATTTGAGTATGTTTTTGAAACAGGTCTTGCTATGTTGTCCATGCTGGTCTTAAACTCCTGGGCTAAAGCGATCTTTCTCCCTCAGCTTGTCAGGTAACTGGGATTTGCAAACACTCTGCTTCACAATGGTGTTTCAAAGATGGGTACATATTTGTTGTATATTTCAAAGTCTCACATTAACAACTATCACCTGCATTACTCAACACTTATTATAAGCAAGGCCTTGTGCTGAATATGAAATAAATACCTCATCTTTAAAATTAGGAATCTCTTCATTTCAAAGATGAGTCGAAAGTGCAGGGAGTGAACGTGATTTGGTCAAGGTCGCACAGGAGGTGGTGGGTCTGGAAAGTGAATTGGGCCTGTCTCTTGACCACTTTGCCACACTGCCTCCATGCACGCTGATGCTCACCTACAATCCCTGTGCCAACACCATAACAACATGGGATGGTGTTCCAGAAAGGCCTTCCACTGACAAAATCAAACGAAGTCACTGGAATAGTGTCCGAGTCAGAAATTTAAGGGCAGGGACCTTAGAGATTAGAGGTCATGAGAGGTTCAAACTTCTCATTTTAGATGAGAAATGGAAGTACTAGTTGGTGGCATAATAAGTTCTAGTTTCCAAGTCCTCACCTATGGTTCAGAGATTTTCCCACTCTGCTTAATCATAGAAAGCTCAGAGACATTATTTATTTTTTCCTGTTGCCCAGGCTGGAGACTCGATCTTGGCTCACTGCAACCCCCAACTCCCAGGCTCAAGCGACTGTCCCACCTCAGCCTCTTGAGTAGCTGGAACCGCAGGCACGTGTCACCACATCTGGCTAATTTTTGTACTTTTTGTAGAAATGGGGTTTTGCTATGTTACCCAGGCTGGCCTCGAACTCCTGAGCTCTAGCAATTCACCCGCCCAGGACTTCAAAGTGCTGGCAATACAGGTGTCAGCCACCGCGCCCGACCTCAAACATTGTCTTCATAGGATATTTCCAACTTAGTTGAAAGGCAAGACTTTTATGACCTAATCAGCAAAAAATATAGGATATATAGTATACAGTAAGTGTAAAGGTGTGTGTTACAAACTAGGCATATTACATCTGTAAGAATAGAATGGAGACAGAGCTGCTTGGGGAAGCCTCAGGGGTGCGGGGTGACAATGAACTGGAAGGAAAGCGGGGGTGGGAGGGGCAATTAAGCATGTGTGCATAGGGGGAGGGGACTTGACCGTGAGCATGGCACACTTGTGAGACAGTAAGAAAGCAATCCCAATCATAATAGAAAGTAGGCCATGGAGACCAGGCACGGTGGCTCATGCCTGGAATCCCAGCACTTTTGGAGGCTGAGGCAGGTGGATCACCTGGGGTAGGAGTTTGAGACTATCCTGACCAACATGGTGAAACCTCTTCTCTACTAAAAACACAAAATTAGTCATGCATGGTGGCAGTCGCCTGTAATCCCAGCTACTCAGGAAGCTGAGCCAGGCAGGAGAATCACTTGAACCCGGGAGGCAGAGGTTGCGGTGAGCCAAGACTGTGCCATTGCATTTCAGCCTGGGCAACAAGAGAGAACAGTCAGTCTCAAAAAAAAAAAAAAAGGAAAAAAAGAGAAAGTAGGCCATAGACAGTAGAAGGGAAAAATGATGGGGAGACTCAGCTATGAAGGGCCTTCACAGCCAGACAGAAAAATGGAGAGTACATTAGTAACTAGGTGACCAGGGCAGATTTGTGAGGGGGCCCCTCATCAATGAAGGTGATGAGTTAGAAAGATGCACCTGGCTCTGATACCAGAGACTGTTAAGGAAGAGATGAAATTGGTATAAAATGAAGATTTTTGTTTGGGAGTCAAGAATGAATTTCTTATTTTGTGCTCACTACAAAGATTGATCAATTTTTTGAGATTTTTTAATCCATAAAATGATTTATGTTCTTCTATATATTGTATATAAATATGCATATATAGTATATATAGTATATAAAAATATGTATTTTATACTATATATAAATATATATATATAGTATAGATAGATATATAGTATATAAAAAAATATATATACACACACACACACACCTTTTTTTGAAATGGAGTTTTGCTCTTGTCGCCCAGGCTGGAGTGCAACGGCGCGATCTCTGCTCGCCGCAACCTCCACCTCCCAGGTTCAAGCAATTCTCCTGCCTCAGCCTCCTGAGCAGGTGGGATTACAGGCATGCACCAACACGCCCAGCTAATTTGGTATTTTTAGTACAGACTGGGTTTCTCCATGTTGGTCAGGCTGGTCACAAACTCTCGACCTCAGGTGATCCGCCCACCTTGGCTTCCCAAAGTGCTGGGATTACAGGCATGAGCCACCGTGCCCAGCCTACAATATATATTTTAGAAGGACAATTAACTAGGAATATTTTCTTGGATAATGTTATCATATTTACAGAGACAAATATTTAATGAAAGAATATTATCATAGCAAGGTTTTATGGACTTAATTGCTTATTTTCTACTTACCTAAGAAGATACCAGTAACATTCTGCACCAGCAGCATTTGATGAGAACACTGATGCAATACTGTCAACCAATCACATCACAACCAGATACAACCAGAACAGGCAGGGCTGTTACATTTCTTATTCAGTTTTTCAAAATAAGCCCCTTAAATTAACACACCAAGCTATTTAGGTCTAACTATAGAATCCTTTTCTCTGTTAAGATTTTCCCAAGGACCATATTGGGAAAGTAGCACATTTGATTGTAAACGGTTGGCAACTAAATAGATGAGACAGTGAATATATTTTATCTTTTCTGCCTTGCTTTTTGGTGACAATCATTGACCTATATCCCCTCTACAAAGTGGTTAGCAGATGAAAGTCAAGGCTATTTGAAGAGACTTGGTAAAGTTGTCTAAAAATATTAGTTCTGACTATACTCCAAAGTCATAGTTCTGAAAAACATTGCTATAAATACTTTTAGGTCATGCTAGAATCAGTTCCCATATTAAAAAGCAGCATGAAAGAAAACAAGAATATGACTTGTGACATGTTTCTTTTAAATTCCAATCTAAGAAGCCTCCTTGCATATCTAATTACAGACCTTAATTTCACAACCATGAGCAGGTAAGTTTCTATTCTAGAAACAGCACCAATTATTAGTTGTTACTTGAAACCGAAAAATTGAAGAATCTAACAGAGAACATGGCAGTTGACCACAAATACTTTGTTCTCTTCCAAAAATTCCTTAAAACTACAGTACATGAATTTTTCAAAAGTACAAATCCATCAAGTCAAGGAGATTGGAAAAGAAGCTGACATGAAATGAGAGACATCTACATTTTGGCAGCTGGAAAGCAAATAAACAAGTGGTGATTTTTCTTAGGAGCCAAAACAAAGCTAACAACTAGTTACAGGCAAGGAAGCAACAAGAAGCAGGGCTTAGGATGAGGAGATATCAGACAGGCTTGGCTCAATGTGTGTGACTAAGTTACAGTTAGAAACACTTAGTGGAAGGATCAGTCCCTGCAAAAAATGCTTGTGTGCACTCATAAGACAGACTAGGAAATTGACAGAAAAGGGTTTTACTGAAAAGTTTTCACTGCTGGGTTCTAAAGTATCTGCCTTGATGGGTTCGTATGAACTAATGTACAGACCTTTAGTTTCTGATGAAAAATAAGCTCAGCTGAAGTAGCTCATGCCATCTGCAAACTCATGAGCAATAATGTAAATAAACAGAGGGAAAACACAATTAAATTTTAAAACCCACTTGAAATGAAATGAATTTGTCTCTGTGTATGTAGTGAGTATGGACCAAAATATGTCATTTCTATTGCTCAGCAGCAAAGCTGAAAATAGCAAACAGTTTTCAGATCAAAATGAATGTCTCATCTTATGTGGTTTTTACCTGGTTGGAGCTTACTGGGATGATGCTGTGTTCCGGCTCCAGGTAGGGGAGGTGGGCTTACCCCTGCAGGCCCAGCACCCTGGGTTGGGCTCACACTGGTTAGAGTCCCCGTAGGCAATGGCTGGCCTCTCTTTAATAGCTGCTTCTGTTCTTGCTGGCGGAAGCGTGGAGGCACCTCACGAGGCAGGTAACGGGATGCAGCTGGCTGCTGGCCACCGGCACATGAACGTTTGCCATTGTTGCTGCTGGAGATAGTGCTGGTGGAAGTACTGGTACTGGTACCGGCAGGTTGGGGCTGGCTTGAACAGGTCTTAGTAGGTTCTGGCACTAAAATGAGCAAAAGGCAAAAGAACCCAAAACTTTAGCTAGACCCCCTTAAAACCCAACCCAGACCAAAGAAACCATAACCAAACACTGAGAAAAAATGACAATGCAGTGCTCTGGAAACAGAACTGGACTGAAGTCTAGAGTTCCTAGTTTTGGAAACAGAGCTGGACTGAAGTCTAGAGTTCCTAGTTTTGGAAACAGAGCTGGACTGAAGTCTAGAGTTCCAAGTTTTGGAAACAGAGCTGGACTGAAGTCTAGAGTTCCTAGTTTTGGGAACAGAGCTGGACTGAAGTCTAGAGTTCCAAGTTTTGGGAACAGAGCTGGACTGAAGTCTAGAGTTCCAAGTTTTGGAAACAGAGCTGGACTGAAGTCTAGAGTTTCTAGTTTAAGACCTAGTTTTGCTACACACAAACCAATCTTGAGCATTTGAGCCAGCTATTCTTGGGCCTTGGTTTCCTCATCTGCAAAATCAAGGTGATAAAGTAAGACTGGAGCAGCAGTTCTCACACTTGGTTTGCATCACCATCACCTAGAGGGCTTATGCAAGTCTAGACACCTGGTGCCCACCTCCAGACTTTCTGATTCAGTATCAAAAAGCAAGGAGAAACTGGGAATTTGCTTTTTTTTTAGTGTCAGACGGTGTCTCACTCTGTCACTCAGGTTGGAATGCAGTGTGGCGCCATCTTAGCTCAGTGCAACCTCCACCTCCTGGATTCAAGTGATTCTCCTGCCTCAGCCTCCAGAGTAGCTGGAATTACAGGTGCAGGCCACCAAGTCCAGCTACTTTTTATATTTTTAGTAGCGATGGGGTTTCACCATGTTGGCCAGGCTGGTCTCGAACTCCTGACCTCAAGTGATCCGCCTGCTTCAGCCTCCTAAAGTGCTGGGATTATGGGTGGGAGTCACGATGCCTGGCCAGAATTTGCATTTCTAACAATTACTGAGACAATGTTGATGCTGCTGGTTCTTGCACCTCTCTATGAGAACCACTGCTCTTGTTCAATATTTATAAAACGAAAGAATCTTCAGGTGTCCATGAATTTATATGTATTTTTGTTTTAACTCTGATGATAATGTATAGAACACATATTGGTGCATTCTGGGTTATCTGAATAATTAAAGCTAAATAATGACGTTTTAGTCAGCAACTGACTTCATATATGACAGTGGTCCCGTAAGATTATAATGGAATTGAAAAATTCCTATTGTCTGGTGACACAGATGTTGCAATGTCGTAGTATAACACATTACTCATGTGTTTGTGGTGATGCTGGTGGTAACAAACCTACTGTGCTGCCAGTCATATAAAAAGTCTAGGGAGGCCAAGGTGGGCGAATCACCTGAGGTCAAGAGCCTGAGACCAGCCTGGCCAAAATGGCGAAACCCTCTCTACTAAACACACACACACACACACACACACACACACACAAACACACACTAGCCAGGTGTGGTGGCACATGCCTGTAATCCCAGCTATTCAGGAGGCTGAGGCAGGAGAACTGCTTGAACCCGGGAGGTGGAGGCTGCAGTGAGCTGAGATTGAGCCACTGCACTCCAGCCTGGGCGACAGAGCGAGACTCTGTCTTTAAAAAAAAAAAAAAAAAAAAAGTCTAGCACATACATTATGTACAGTAGTACATAATGGTTCAGAATAACTATGTTACTGGTTTATGTATTTACTATGCCTTTTGTCATTATTTTAGAGTGTATTGCTTCTACAAAAAAAAAAAAAAAAAAAAAAAAAAA